>NW_015112622.1:279511-301983 GCF_001443285.1 Poecilia latipinna | reverse complement strand
TAATAATAAACAGCACAGTTTCAATAGGCTCTCGCAGCGATAGCTGCTCGGGCCTAATAAAATAATCTGTGGAGTTCCCCAAGGTTCCGCCCTCGGTCCTCTCCCCTTCCAAATATATACACACTAGGATAGAGCGTCACAATTATTCTGATGCCACAAAGCTGTACATTAGTTTATCACCAGGAGAATACAGTCAAGTGTAAATATTCGCTTTTAAATAAAAATGTCTTCAGCTCAATAAAGATAAAACCAAAGTTTTAGTTTCTGGACCAAAACAGGATAGGTTAAAAATCACTGCCCATCTTCAATCTGCTGGTTTAAAACAAGTATAAACAGCTTTATATTTGTTGTTTCCTACCCTTAATCTATTTTTATTTACTATTAAACCTCTTTAATATTACGTTTTTTCTTTCTATAGGTTGATTAAAAGCACTTGAAGTTCCCTTTGGTTGAAATATGCTCTATAAATAAAGCTGCCTTGCCATACATAACTAGATGAAAACACTAATGGGCGTGTATCGCATGCTAGGTAAAATAACTCCAAATAGAAGGAACGTTCTAGTCAAAACCTGTCCACATTCAGTTTGATGATTATTCACCGCCTCGTTAAATAATAACAGCTGTCCTGAAATTCAATCATACAAACAGAACAGTTAGAGTTCAGCTGGATTTTTTCATAAGGCAGCAAACATTACGGAAAGGTCTGGGGAAAACCAAGCTTATTATCCAATAAGGCTGGCTTAGATTATACCAAGTTATTGTCTGCTGGAGGACATGCTGACCACTTTTCCTCACTCTGTTACTTTCTCCTACTTTCATTATTTGCAACATTTGCTGCCATTAACTTTATTTTCTCTCCGTTTCTGGGTTTTTTTCCCCATTGGAAGAGAAACTACCCCCCACCCTGTGACTCTGTGTCATGTTAAGGGAGGGAGTCTTTATCTGAACTATTGCTGCCAAAAACTTCCTGTTCTCCCTCTGGAGATGATAAACAAAGACAATGAGTGTCTTTCCCAGACAAAGTACATCACAGTTTAGCTGTGTTACACAAAGTCACTTAACAGAGTTAAGAGTTAAGTTAATGATGAACTCTAAGAGGGGAAATCATGTTGCACTACAACTGGGAAGAATTTGTTTCAGTTTTATTCCCATCTTAAACACTTTCTAAGTCTCTGGATATTTTATTATTTGCTCTTTTCGCTTTTTTAAGTATCTATAAATCTTTCTCATTCCTTTTTAAGCATAAAATATTCTGTGGTCATTTTTCAATTTCCATGCTATTGCCTCCCAGTTAAGGTGCATTTTTTTTCGCCTAAGGTTCCTATTCTTTATCTTTGTTCTCCTGTGTTAAAAATTCATTTAAACACAAGTTCTATATATTTAAATCTCTTCCGTCAGATTTTCTTCAAAACTTGCCTGCATTTCGACCACAAGATGGCGCTAACTCCCAGCCTTATCAGCTTTGAGTCGCATACCAAACAATTGCTCCCTCTGGGTAGTTTACCACGAGGCACAGAGAATGTGGTTGTAAAACCTGACATTGGCACCAACGTCTCTGGTGGATGTTGACTTTGAGTTTGCACTGAGTCCACTTCATGTTCATGTGGGCCTCAGTGGAGCGAAGCACGGCCAAAGCATGGGAGATTTAAGCGCTTAAGTAGAAGACAACTTGACTTCTTATAGTTTCCCAAAGATCGAAAACGCTTCTTTTGTACCGTTGAGTTGTAATCAGAACAATCTCAGCTGTTTCTAAAAGCCTTTTTGTTTCTCGTTAAAACCAGGAAGCTAGAGCACATCATCCTCTGGTTCCCTGTAGCTCAGAAAATCGTCTTTAAAATACTGTTAGTTTATATATCACTGAACGGCTTTAGCACCACAATACATGAAAGATTTGTTGTTATCAACCTTCCAGACCTCCCAGGTCTTCTGGTTCTGGTTCTGCTCTGCATTCCCAGAACCAGAACCAAACATGGAGAAGCAGCATTCAGCTTCTATGCACCACAAATGTGGAGCAAACTTCCAGAAAACACCAAAATTGCCAAAACACTGAGGCCAAACGCCACCTGTGCAGAGCGGATTTTGATTCTCAGGAAATGGATTATTGATTAGTTGATGTATATTTGCTAAATGATTGCTTGTTTCATATTTGGCTGCTGTTTTGATGGTTTTAAAACACTCAGAACTGCCGTATTCATGAAAACATAAGCTTGACCAGAGACGGCTCAGGGGCATTTTTCACCAAAACACATTTCCTTCTGGAACACATTTTCTTCGCACGTCCGTATTTAAAGAACGTAAAAAAAACCTGAGGGAGTGTAAAGTTTCTGTTATTTAAAACTTATATGAAAACATCTGATTGATTCAGTCAATCATGCGACTGAGGGGACAAAACGAGGTCTGAGTGGGAACTAGAAAGGACACGGCCGACTACAAAGCGGTCAGTTGGTGAGAGAAGAAAAGACAGAAAAAAGGGGTAATGGTAATTCAGAAAGGAAACGGAAGACGTTGAGATCAAGGGTTCATCCTCTCCGCAGCAGCGAATAAGCTACTGACCCAGATCTGTGACACAATGGTTGTTGAGTCTTCAGGTTGTAAAGTCACATTGGGGATTTCAGAGAAAGCTCGCCTCTGTTCTGTGTAGCACAAAATCAAACCACTGTCTCTTTCCCTGTTCTGCCCTGATCCTCCCACTGCTCTGATACTCTAAGTCTCATAGCATCGCTGCGCTTCATTTCCAGCTCTCTGTTGTGCACACTGTTCCCTCCTCCTCCTCCAAACAGGAGTTAAAAAAAACAAAAACAAAAAAAAAAAGCAAAACAACAAAAAAAAACACATAAGTGCACATTTCATTCTTCATGCTGGTGTAAGATTTGGGTTAGCTCTGACTGCAAAGCGGTGTCTTGTGGGGCTCCAAAGCCCACCGACAACAAAAAACGCTCTGCTAGGATCAAGCCAGTAATCATCAAGTTACAGAGTTGGCAAAAAAAAAAGGAGAGGGAAGCATTTAGAGTGTGCTTCTTTTTATCTTTCTTTCTGGCAGACTGAATAGAAGGAAATGAAAGAGCAATATCGCACATTGTAATAATCCCAACAAATCTTAGAATGTGATTAAGCTAATGATGCTAACGTAATGCAATTATCAAAGCAGGCACATGATTGTGCGGCATTTTTCACTCGCCTGCTTCGCTTCTTTAAACTTGCAGCACAAAAACCAAACAAAGATTCAATCTATTACTTTTTATCCAGTGAGATTTTATGTGCAAAATTACAAAGAAAATATGACAAAGTCCTTTAAATGGTGAATCTTAACCACTTCAAAAACTGTAATGTACAGATGTTGGAAATGTGTCATGAATTTTTATGCCTTTGATCAAAATATTTTGTTCATCTATTGCTGGCGTTCCCATATCAGACATCTTTTTTTTTTTTTGTGTAGAACATATTTTCAGCCTTACAGCTGAGCAAAGGAAAATTCCAAAGAGACGTGAGATCTATGCAACAGCCAAATTTCTGTAAGAAATGTAGACAGTACCTTTTTTTAAAAAAATACAGCGTTGATCTCTACTAACTGACAGCAGAAGATAACTAAATGACGTCATACATTAAAGGGCGAAGCTCTTGACATAAATACGTATGGCAGAATTAATAAATATTTAGAATGTGGAAAGAAATCGGGTTTCCTGAGAAAATACAGCCTGAAGGCATTTAGAAAGGACCTAATAACAAATTTTATATCCTCATAACTCAAGTGTGAATTCTGATTGTACCTCAATGAGCTGGTCCAGATGTTTTGCACATACAAAAGTTGTCATATTTGGTTTTGTAGCAAATATGACAACTTCAAAAGATTCAAAAGATTGAATCTGAATATTACACATAAATTAGGATGTCCAAACTGAGGGTTCGCATCCTTTGAATGATGTGGCTGGCTCTTCATCGACCGTGAAGACAGGAAGTGAGCAGCTGTGAAATTCCCAACATTACCCCCGTGTACGTCCTGTCACTTATTTGTTATTTATTATTAATATTTACTATTTGAGCCATTTGTGCCATTGCACTGAGAGTTGAAAAGATGAGCTTGGTTCATGCTTGACACACGTAAATTCCACACAGAAAATAGACGTGCAGAAACAGGCTAACAGCTTTTGCAGCATTTATACTCAATGCGGTTCATCCTCACTGTAGGCCATATTCTGATAGACTCTAGGGGTCAGTATAGGGCGTCTACGGCAAGCGTACAACACTATGCAACTATGCAACCCCAGGGGTTCGATGAGTCGGCCTCAGGGGTTCGGCGGAGCCTCTGCCACGAATGTAAAGACACACTTGTGTAAAGTCGTGATGACACGCCCTGCTTTGCCATCACTTGCTCCAGAGGATCACGTTACATTGCTTAGCCAATCAGAGCTGCGGAGGAGCTCCACTCTCAGCATGGATTTGAACTTGTGTCTTTAATTACTTAAGCAAAACTAACCGTTTTTTTACCAAATTCTGTAGCTTTCGGTGTACTTCTAAATCTGCTCCTTAGTCGCATCTTTTCGGGGTTGGTACTGCCTCTAGTGGTGTGGGGGTGGTAACACAACTAATATAATTACATTACTAAATCAGAATACCACAAAGTCTGTTATTTATTATTAGTTTTTCATTCTCTTAATATATGAATGTAGAGCTAATTAAATGATCTAAAGACCTTAAAGTGGTTCCAGTTTCTCTCGATGGCCAACCTGTTGAAACTGGTAAATTTTAAATACCTTGGCTCGTTCCTGGACAGTCAGCTCAACTTTGCTGAAAACACTGACTATATTTTGAAGAACTGTTCTCAGAGACTCTACCTTTTAAGAAGACTTAGTGATCATGGGGTGCCCCAACTAGACTCTAGTTGGGGCACCCCTATGTTTTGAATTTGGGGGGGGAAAAAAAAAATTTTATTTATCACTACAGAAGGGTTCAGTGAATGCGCATATGAACCTGGTGTGTTCGGTACCTCAAAAAAGGTTAAGAACCACTGATCTGGATGGATGCCGTTCAGAGGACCGTAGTTGCTGAAATGACGTGATTTGACCGTTTCAAAACTGCTAAAGCTTTCCAATCACATAATTACTTTGGTTTAAAGTAATTTTGTGCTCTCCAGCTGTAATGAGCATAAAGTAGCTGACGTCTACATCTCCCATACATTGTCTAGCTAGTCAACTAGACAATGGCTACAAATGTCTTTGTTTTCATGCCCAAAACAAAGAAATATGATGTTTAAAAGTACAATATTTCTGATTGTAATTAAACAAGGAAATTGGAAACCGAAGCAACTGTCACTCATATTAAAGTAACAATGTTTGAAATCTACAGCTGGTAAGCTAGGGACCTAGCTAGCAACCCAAAGTGCTAGCTTGAGCGACAGACCAGCTAACACCAGCTTGTTATTCTTGTGCTACTCTACAAAAAGTAGCACAGTTTGAAAATGACTCATGAATGTACTGTTTTTCCAAGCAAATCTACAAGGGTTTGCTTTTGTTGCCTTTCTATTTTAAACAAAAGCAATGCTATCATTTCACACAGTTTGGTGATACAGCTGCGTTTCAGACTCACACCTGACATGGACATTAGCATCTGTGCCTCTGGCTCTCTCCTTTCTGCAGCTGTGTTTAGACAGCGTCCACATTCCCTCAGGAGAGCACGGCCCCCTGCACTGATGTCTACAAGACGCCCGTGATGGCAGATCATGTCAGGGAGGCAAGAGGGAGAGGGGAGACAAAGAAGCCGGGGCTTGCTGTTTATGCTAACTGATGTGCACTGTGAATTGTACAGGATGGGTGGGACTCTGCATGTGTCGCGGGCAGAGACTTGTGCTGATAAAAAAAGGTCAAAAGATGTGTGCTGGCCTGCCAGTCAGAGTATACCACAAGGACAAGCCTAACCCTGAGAGAAATCACTGAAAAAAACACTCTTGCAGTGCTGCAAGTGTCCACCAGGGGGAGCTCTGAGATTGTAATCCTGCTACACAGTGAGCCAGCCCCCACATCCCCCCTTTTTCTTTCTTCTGTGCTGGCAGAGAGTCCCTATCGCCTCACCTAATTCTGTCTGCTTCATTTTATCCTGCACAAAGCTGACAAATGCATAGGTTATATAGAGAACCAGAGTGAATACACACACACACACCAGAAAACAAAGGAGGGACGCTCCAAGGCTCTGCTTCAGTTTTTGTTTTGTTTTGTTTTTAGGGAGAGGTTGCTGATACCAAGATAGCCATCGATGATGTTGCAAGACACGAGAGTCCACTAAAACCTCAGGTGACATCCAACACGAGGGCATGCGGCAGGATTCAGCCGGCACAAGTTAGTCTGCTGTGCTAGTCTGGGATGCAAGGAGTGGATGATGTCACAGAATTGTTTGGGATGCTCATTTGCCTGGAGCCTTTTTCTTTGGAAGGAGTCAATATGGGAACACAAACCATAAAGCAGTCTGTGGAGATATATATATACACATATAAAAAAAGAAGCCCAAACAAAAATGCAGAAACTGTATCAAATGTAGATGTCTGAATTATCTGCACAGCTGTTTGTGAATAGCTGAAATCCACAAATACTAGAGATCCCCTCTAAATAGTCTATAACTACTTATTTCAATAGTAATTTGTATTAATTTGTACAGTGGAAACCATCTTGGCTCTACTGCACATGATAATATTTGAAGTCTATTTTTTTTCTCAGGTGTCAGGGGTACAGCCAATCAGTGCCAAAGGAGATAAAGGTGCTCCTGGATTGGCTGAATTCTAGACACCAGCCAGTGGCATTTCAGCTATCCTAGATGTATATTTTTAGATATGCTCTAAGGAGGATTTCACAGATACAGTATGTATTTAGAGACCTTCCACAGGTAAATCCATGAATATTGAAGCACAAAAAGGATATATATGTATAAAAGAAAAAAGAAAGAAAAAGACCTATGTAATTTTTTTTCTGCCCAAATCACCTTTTGCCAAAAAAGAGTTGGTGATTTTTACTTATTTATTTATTTGTTTATTTTTTTTTACAGAAACACTTTCGGCAAAAAATGACTTACACCATTATTTTACAAAAGTGACAATGTAATTTATCTTTATTCGTTCCAGCTGTGTTTTTCACAGAGTCCTACAACAACCTGTGAGTTTTCATTTGTCTGCTCTTCATTTTAATCCTCACCTTTTCTCGCCGTTTTGTTTCTGACATCATGTTTTGCTCACTTGTTCCTGTAACAAGGTTTCTTTCGTAATGCCGGTTTGCAGTAAAGCTTCCGTAAGGTTTAATAACTCGCAAGCTCTCATTGATCCGCCTTGCAGTAAACATGAGGTCAGAGGTGGTCGGCGCCATTGATACCCAACTTCCTGTGTCCCTCTGCACTGACGGTGCGGTGTAAATCTACAGAGCTCTATAAACTCCAGGACTGCCTGTTAAATCAATTACAATGATCCACTGGAGACTTCGGCTGCGGTGTGATTTAACAGAGTTCACCTGAACAACATGATACGGCTGGTTAACTCTGAGTCAAGCCATGGACTAAGCATCCTGATCTGATGTCTGCAGAAGGACATGAGTTGTGTCAGATTGTTTGTTTTGTTTCCATCACAGCGATTCAAGCAGTCGAGCTTCGTCTTCAGCGTCAAAACTCCCAAAAAACATATATAATAAAGGTAAATGATTTGGTAAAGTCTCCGCTGTCTTACGTTTTTTTCCTCGTTAGCATCGCCAACAAAAACACAACCGAGTTTAAGGTCCAGAGCCCGACTGTCAGGCGGTGAGAAAGGCACCCAGATAAAGAGCGTGTTGTTTCAAGTGTGTGTACTTGTGTGTCCCATTTGCCTAATGATCATTACGGTGCGGTTGGTGGTAGGTGGATTGTCTCATGCTGTAAATCCTTAAAATCATGTTGGCTTCCCAAACTCATTAAGCCAGTCTCACTCTGCTGATCACACACAGCTCCACATTTGACCCCAGCTGTGTGTATGTATGCGTGTGTGTGTGTGTGCTTCTTGGATGCTGGTTTAGAGTTTGTGTGAGTGTGTGGGCTTCTCAGTGTACCATAATTTGCTTTATTTTCTGGCATGAAAGTGCAAAAAGATGTACCTGAAGATGAATTTCCTGTCTATATTTTTGTGCGAGAAATCGAAAATGAGAAAGAAACATTAAAGAATTTGCCTTTTAATTTAATAGATGTTCTTAGTTTCTATTTTTTTATTACCTTGGCGGTGCTGGAGGATTTCTCGAGTTGCTGGAAGTAACTTCCTGATTATATTTCTTCACCTCCCAGAGACCCAGAATGAGCTGATACACCTGCTTTGTGGGAACGCTTTCACATTAGAACTTGTTTTTCTTTTGTTTCATTTTGTATTCCAGGCTGCTCAGAATTCCCAATTATTAGTACCGACAAGCCATTCATTCCAATTACACTTAAGAGGAAAAATGTGCAGAAGTAAGCATGGCACGCGGAAGTGAAATTGATCGTACCTCGCCGCTGGTATCTGCAGCTGCCAATTGATGACTGGCTGCGTATGGACAGGGTCCGGCCGGCACTCACAGAAAGCACTTTAGGTTTTGTTGTGCATTTACAAACAAGCTGCCACGGATAAATACACAACGTTTCACACAGATTACAGAGAATTTCGCCAGCCCGGGCAAAGACACCGGTGTGTGACCAAGTTTGAGGTGAAACATTGGCTTCATTGACAAACTAGGCTGGATTTCAAGTGTGCATGTCTGAGCATATGTGCATAAATAAAGGGCAGAACACTTTGTTTACCGTTTCTTTTTATAGTCCTAAAATGAATAAACTCATCTTTGATTTTGTATCAATTAGGCCTGTCGCCATAAAAAAATTTACTGGACTCAAAGTTATTGTGATAAACAATAATACTGCTGTTTTGAGACCAATTATCTCAATATAATGGTAACAGCATAATAATAATAATTCAAGAACACATTCTCAAAGATCAATAAACTTTAAATTCTGATGAACATTTAACACTGAAACTGGAAGAGATTTTAAATAACCAAAATAAGTAAACAAAACAACAAATAAAATAAACTATGAAGTCTCTGTAAACAAAATTATCCTTAAAAAAAGGGTTAGTTAAGACCAAAACACTTTCGTCAGGCAGTTTTTGGCAGAAAGAAAAACAATTACAAATTAAAAAGAAAATTATTGAGCTTGTTTTAATTTATCACACAATGAATTGATTTATTGCTTATTGCGAGAATCAATTCAACTGGAGCTCAAGTAATGTACTTTTAACCATTTCCCTTTTGAACGATGGTGAATTGGATCTTTGGTCATTGCGTCAAAACAGAAATTCAAAGAAGAGATAAGTTGAAGGGAAGACGTTCAACTTTCACCTGGAAAAAAAGAGAAACTTTAGACATTACATTAAGGGAAAACAAACACGTGGGACACGAGCACATGTAAAGCGGGATCTTCTGGTTTTCTCCAAACGTAACCCTACGGAAACGAGGAGGAGGAAGTGGCAGACAGAGGAACCACCTTGACAGCACCACCGCGAGCCGCTTACCTGGCGCAGGTTGCGTGTGACGCGCACGTCATGCCAGGCGTTGTCGTTGAACTTGCCGTTGACTGGCTCGACCAGGGCCTCGAAGGCCCCAGAGCCCAGGTTGATGACCAGCCAGACGGCGCCGCTCTTCAGGGACAAGTTCACGTAGTCGGCCGACTTCCCGGTGTGCAGCATGAGGCCGTTGCGTTGCAGCGTCCGGAAGGAGAGCGTTATTTCGTCGGTGCTGCTCTGGATGGGGGTCAGGGACAGGTCGTAGCAGAAGAACTCGTTGCCCTTGAAGGTGGCAACGGACTCTTCCTTACCTTCAGAACAAACACACACAAAGAAAGAGAGAGGAAAAACTCATAAATCAAAAAGGGAGAAGACGAACAAACCTCTTTCTACCCAGAGTCCCACTTCGTGTGAAAGTATTCACACTCCTTAAAATTATTGCATGTTTTGTGATGGACCATTTAAACATAAACTACCTAGCCAAAAAAAAAAGAAGTTACCACCCGCACAAGCTTGACAGATGGCACCAAGTAATTTAACCCCAACTGATGCAATGAGTGCCTTCCCATTTCTTAACAACCATGCCAGAAGACATGGTCAAGGAAATGACAGAGGAAAGTTTGTTTAAGAAAAGAACAACTTAGGAGATTGGAAGAACTACTGAAATCTGGTTAAGAACTGTCTGACGCATTATTAAAAAAACCTGGAAGGAAAGAGCGGAACCATCATCTTCAATGAGGAAGAAATGTGACCTGGAGAAAGTCCTGACTGATTGTGATCGGGGAAAAACTTTAATGTTTAGTGAAATCATAACAGAAAAAAAAGACCAGTAGAACTTTAAGGCATAAGAAAACCACTAATCAGTGAATCAGTGGACTGTTGAGCAAAGTGGTCTAATGAGTTCAGATTGACCTTCTTCCACAGTGATGGAAACATCATGGTTAGAAGAGAGGCAGTTGAACTGATGTACCCATCATGCCTAGCATCCACTGGACATGGCAGTAGACAAGTACTGACCTCTATGTCCAGCAACATTGAGGTTCACCGACAACTTAAACATACCGAATGACCAGATTATTCCATCCTTCCATCCATCAGTGGATTGTTTCGTCCCTAATCAGACGGGCACATTCCAAGATGACAATGCCAGGATTCATCAGAGAACATGAGACATTATTTTCACACATTGACTGACCTCCAAAGACTCTGGACCTTCGCCCCACTGAGACTCTTCTGAATGTCTGGAGAAGGTCAGATCCTCCGTTCATCATCAATACAAGATATTGGTGAAAAATGTACAAAACCACAGACAGACACCAATCTTGTAATGCTGCAGAAACTTATGGTGTGTGTGCCGCAACCAAAGCCAGAGACGGTTCAACTTTTTCCTGGCCAGGCGTTGTGTATGGTGTGGTGTGTGCTTTTCAGAATTTCACATGTGCATAAATATACATTTCGTGTACCCTTTCCATTTACATTCTGATGCGCTTAAATCAAATCCGAAGCCACCAACAGCATCTCAGTAGTTGACTAATTAATAAATAAACCCCTAAGTGTAAGCAATTTAATCTCATAAATACAGAAAACCGAAACATAGAGACTGGGAACACTAACAGTGGTCAGGAGAAGAAAAGATGTGTTGAAGTGAAGTGGCGCTCCGTTTGTTCCAACATTTGAAAACTGAGGGAATATGGGCACAACTGCAAAGCTGCAAATGGCCCTGCGCCAAAAACTGACAGGCCAGGCAAGAAGAGCATTTTTAACCCAAATATTAGTCATGCACTCCACAGAATTGGCCCCTAGTAAGACAGAAATATACAGTTTGCTGAAAGTCACCAAGAGAAAACTGCAAAAATGATCTTTTGACCTACATGTAAAACTGTATGTGGGGAGAATTACTAACGCATCTCGACCCCATGAACACACCGTCATGCGGAGTTGGATATTCTCTTCAGCAGGGACGCTGAAGCTACAAACACATGCTCACCACGTTGTTTTCTTCTTTGAAAGAAAAGAAAGGAAGCCATGTATCATTTTTCTTCCATTTGACAATAATCCACAACTTTGTGCTAGTCCATCACGGCGGATAAAAACAGGTGCTGACATCTCCGCTGAAGCCTGCCAGCCTGCATACAGCACATGGCCCCCTTCCACTGCATTAGGCTTCATTCACACACTAACAGTCAAAACAGGCAGCCTGCACAGTGGACACATGTCAGGCATCAGTCTAACAGCAGCCAGGGAGAACTTTGTGTATGCATCTGTCAAAAGCAGAACACACACCTGCAGCTACCGGCGCGCAGATAGCGAGGCCTTCGAGAGCGTTCGCAGTGGTGAAAACTCAATTTCGCTCGACAAAAATACAAACGGTGAAGCTCAACTGGCGCGAGGAGAAAGCTCCGCTCGTGTAATTCCACAACACTTTCTTTGATTGCTTCCATTTATTTGCTGTTATTGTTCTTTCACCTGTTAGATACTCAACCTGGGGGCTGGACGATGTGGCTGAAAAATGTGTCAGGACATAAGCGTTTAAAATCAGACTATTTTTATAATTATGGATAAGTTTTAAATATCTGAAATTCTGCCAAACTGGTGGCGCGACCTTTCCTCTTTTATTTGCAGTTTTCACTTCGCACCGTTTGTTTTCTATTTATTTTTAAGCAGCTATGACGAAAACCTGAAACTGCTGCTGCACAAGTTACTCAACAAGTTGTTGCTAGGTAACCAAATAGTGAGTGAGTTAATGTCGTCATGAGAGGTTGAGCCGCTCAAATCTTCTTCTCCCAGAATGCTGTGCAGTTCTGGATGGGAGTTCAGTGAATATTCTATCAGATGTGTTATATATTGATAGTGAGCATGTATTTATCACAACATATAATGTTATCGACCTATTATGTATAACTCAACATGCTGAGGAATTTTTGGAATTCTTTTTATATTTCCTTAAATTGAGGTATTATTTATTTTCCAGGTTATTAATGCCGGGTTATAGCAAAATCAAGTAACTTCAATATCAAAAATCAACTTAAATCTGGCAGTGAATGACATAGTAATCTTTTTTATCTGCGAATATGACAGATGGAAGTATTTGACCAACATTCTTTTTTTTCTAATTAAATTGGCAGGGATGTTTTTTCCTTATCTTTCTTGTTCATTTTATGCCTGAGGTTCAAATCTTTACATTTTTCTGTAACGTACTTTGAATACAAAATGTACTATGCAAATAAATCTACCCAAGATATAAAGCTCAAAAAAGTTTTTGCTTCATGGTTTGCTATGACGTTGAAATTTCTATGAAACAACTTTTATCAAAGTTTGAAAATAAAGTCAAAAAGACAAAATTCTGCCAGGTAAAACTGGCTAGGAAGTATAATTTAGAATCATCTCTGGACACCGAAAACAAAATATAGAACAGAAAAGCTCTTTGGGGAAAGGACGGACGCAGAATGTTGCCAGCACCAGCAAAAAGCCTCAACTCCCTCTGCAGTCAACAATTGCATGAGCAATAACTTAAAGATGCATTGGAGTTGCTGTGTCTCTGTGAAGTTCCACACTTTTTGACTCCCTGGAGGAGGACACACCGTCGACCCAGCCTCAGGTAATAAAGTTTGGGGCTGAAAAAGGAAGGAAACGGTGCGAACCAAACAAAAAAACACCCTGGATGGCTCGGATTGGTGCACCGCCAAATCTAGTTTATTCTCAGGCTCTATTACAACAAAATGACTTTAAGAGTCCTGGGTGCATTGCCTTGGGGGAAACAGGCTGGGCCAATTTAAGGAGGTGGTCGGTTTTCACATTGCAAGCTAAATCTCATGAGCGACTATGTTTACCACTCAAGCAATCACAGGTCAAAGGGCAAGTGGGGCGGAGAAGGAAAAACAGCCATCCTGTAAACCCCGGAGTGAGAATGCGATGTTAATTTTTCATACATGGAGGTTTAAAACAGAGATAGAAAATGTTGTGCAATTTCGTCTAGAATATAAGTGCCTCTCAGAAGGCATAAGTGTTAAGTGACACGCTAACTGCTGTACTTTGGAAACATTTAAGTCTGTGACACAGCTCAAATACGAGCGCATAATATGGGTGGATACGCTCACAGAAAACCAAAACATCCCAGGGATGAAGGCAGGAAGTGAGGGACAAATGGCATCCAGACAGAGAAAGCTACTTAAAAAAAGAGCACTTTGGCATGAATTGAAATTTAGAGCAATCTCAACTGAAGTGTGGATTGTCATAAAAAAAGAAAAAAAGGGGGCATCAAAGGAGAGAGGGAATGAGATGGGGAGGGGGAAAAAAATGACACACAAAAAGCAAATCCCCTAAGAGCAGCATCTTGGCGGCGCCTCCGTTGCTGATGTAGGAAGAACAAAAGCGTAGCAAATGGACCACGGCAAGCATTTTCAATTATGTACTAAGTTGCCCCCCCTACACCTCCACCACACACACACACACACACACACGCACACACACACACACACACACACACACACACACACCCACCCCTATAGAGGAGGCTGTTAACAGTAAGTAACAAACAGCTTGTGATTGCTTCCATGAGCTCAGCGAGATGCAGCGGGGGGGCCGAGGAGCAAACAAGAAACTTTCTTTTGTTTATGTCTTTTTAATGAACAGAAGGCTGAGAGGAGGAGATAAAGCCGGAGAGGACCGGTGAGTGACGGCGGCGGTGGGACCGTTCACAGCAGCAACAGTCAGTCCAGTTATGACGCCGCTGCAGTTCTTCCATAAACCAGATTCACACAAACATATGAAGCCGTCCGACTGTGTTTAGCAGCGTTTTGGAAAAGGATTTGACTTCCTGTTTAGTTTTTTGCTTTTTTTTGTTACACAATTGTTTCAGATCCAGCTATCCATCTTCTACGCCTTTATGTCCAAGCAGGGTTGCCGTAACGCTGTGTTATGCAATAACAATTCATATAGTTAACTAAAGCTAACCATGCAATGAAAACATTTCTGTTTGCTGAAATAAAAATGGGAATTAATGGGGAAAATTTTGTAGCTACCTGAAACTGTTTTGTGGGTTTAGAAAAGTAACTAAAACAAACTGAAGTTACAGATGCAACATCCTTCACTCTCCTGTTCATGAATCCATTTATTCACCATTTGAACTGATGTGAAATGATTTTTTTCTTGCGCTAGGCCGCAAAATGGCAACAGCAAAAGTGGGGAGAAAACACCAGAGTCAGTTGGTTGATCAACAATAATTGAATATTTATTTTTGAAAATTGCATATTATTACCCAATCAGTGTATACATAAACACAATACTTTGATCTTTTTGAATTCTGCACCTAAAAATGAACCAAAGTATGAAAAAATTAAAACTACTATAAGTAATAAAAACTAAACTAAAGCTAACCAATATTTAACTAATAATAGCTAAAAAAAAAAGGCAAACACACTATAAAAACTAATTAACAGCAACTGAATTAGACAAAAAGTCACAATGAAATAAAAGCTATTATGAAAAACCCAAAACTACTGGAACCCTGGCAACAGCGCCGCAGTGAGTAGCAATGTAATAAAATTGTTCTTTAAAATATATCAAAACACTTTTAAAACCATGCTATGTATAAGAAACACAAAGTGTAATTCAATCCTTGAAATTGTTTTGAATTGTTTTGCCTTGAACAACATGTAGGATAATACCAAGGGTTCTAACTACGAGTCTGAAAAGGTGATTAAACGTAAAAAAGTTCAGCATTTATTCACCAAAGTTTCAGTTTAAGTTATGATGGTTAAAAACATAGTCATTTCTAAAACAGGAGGTAATGTTATTACATAATGTGGTAGAAAGTATTGCAAAAAAAATTGTCCAAAAAAAAAGAAGCAATCAATTCCTGCACAGCAAATCTCATGACCTTCAACCCAAACTTGAAGGTAACTCCTTTTTTCCATACTCGAGCAGGTTTTTTAACAAGCAAAAATGATCATTTGAAAATAACTTTTTGCATTTATTCAGGTTAGAATTGTAAGATGTTAATATTTGTCTGATAATGCCAAACATTTATGGTTCAGGAAAATGCAGAAAATAAGAAATATACCATCAATCAAACCCTGTTTCACACCACTGTAAGATACCCTGTCCTATCTCTATGAAGTTATTTCTTTTTATCTTCTTTGCACTAGAGGTAATCTGCAATCCCCCTTTGCACAGCAGTACACAGAAAAATCCCACAACTGTTTTAAATAATGTCTCATTCGTCTTCGTCTCTGAGACCACTTCAGATTCCATGAATGCAGGCTTGTCACTGTACATCTGTTTTCCCTCTTTCCTCTGGTGCCCATAGCTCACTCATCCTCCTTTTCCCACGGCAGCACTCCTGTGATAACACACGCGCGCGCACACACACACTTGGGGTATACATTTTTCACTTAGATCAAATCTGTTTCTGAAGAAAGCCCGTGAGCAGACTGTCTAACCAGAACAAAGATGAGGCACAGCACAGACTAAAGTGCTGTCAAGGTCTCAATTAACCTCAGAGGAAGCTCTGCGCACTGTACAGAGATGATTCATTTGAAAGTTAGCCACCCATAATAGCATCTTTATTATTAATTAAGACCTGAGCTCCCTTTGAGTTTGTTTGACAGACCTTTGGCACTTAGCACTGTTCAGCAGAAAAATGATACCGCTTCGCTTTCAGGCGATGCAACCAACAACTGTTCCAAAGATCAACAAATGCACTGAAACAACTTCCGGATGAGAGATGAACACACCAAGGAAGTGGAAGTCTCATTTTTGCTATTTTAAGCTGCAGTTCTGTTGGTGACTATGCAGCTGAGCCTGTGAATGTCTGAGGCCGTGGTTCTCAATCAGATAAAGGTGTATTACACCTTCCTGGTTGGAGAAGGTCTCTTTCTCTAAAGTGAAGGAGGTTGGGTGTTTCATTCTTGACTGACAGACAGACTTAGTAAGAGATAAAGAATGAGACCAAAGAAATACAACTTTAAGTTACAGAAGAAACCATTAGAGGCCAGCTGTTAGCCTGTTGTAGCATTCTCACGTTCAGTAGAAGTCATTTTCATCGTGCCTATCACTTTGCCACCATTTCTTGTTTGTACTTGGACACACTGGTTGCTACACAAACATTTTAAAAGAGAGTAAAAGAGCCTCCTTAAATGTTTCTGTAATCGAGCGTTGTGCCCTAATGCTCTTAGTAACCTACTCTGACAAGACAACAGGACTACTCAAGCGCTACACCTATCTTACCAAACTTTTCTTTGAAAGATAGAACAGTCTTTCAAAGCCAATAGAATTCACCATCATCAAAGTTATAGTTCAGACACACTCGGGATTGTCCCTCAGGTGTGATGGAGTCTGAATGGGAGCTCAAGCCATGTCGTGCAGTGATTGGTTCCTGCTGCTTTTTGGGTTGTTCTGGACCAGATGCAGCCTGTGGGGATGGAGCTGGATCCAGACAAACGTCCCGTGTCCTTGGTCTGGGTGTGGATGACATGGTGCACTTTGCCTCATTGTACCTCTGGGGATTGCAATTTCCTGTCAAGTGGACTGGGAGCTCCTAAGCCCCGGGTGTCTCTGCTGCCAGGGGCCTGAGCAGGCACCTGGTGGCCAAAGTGAAAGAAGCCCAGCTCAACCTTCACAGGGGGGGAATAGTACTTGAGGTTCGATGGAGGTTGCTCTGTGCTCTCTTCTCTCCTTGTGCCTCTTTGGCCTGAGGCCTATTGCCCCCCATGCTTCGCTGTCAACCTATCTCCATATTTAGAGGATAGATGTGGGGGAATGCCTAGTGGCCACCTCCCAGGGATTGCTGCCATTTCCAGGAGCCGAGGCTTCCTGCCCCCTGCTGTTCTTCAGTAGTAAATGCTCTAAGATTTATGTCCTTCGCCAACCTAATAGCTTCTTGTCACTTCCAGGTGACAAATTAGCACACACATCTACTGCACACACACACACAAGTTCATATTTTTACCAATATTAGGACTTTGTATTGACTTCTAATCATTTTAGTAACTGCATTTATGCCTAACCAAAGCATTTACCCTGACCAAACCATTATCAGTATATTCCTAACCTTAACTGAACTTTATTCACTCCATACCTCTAAACCTATCCCCTAGCCCTACAAATAGTGACTGGGTTAAGATGAAGTTTACTAAATATGCCAGAGAAGGTACTGAATAGAATAACTACATGAGCAGACACGCACACACTTATACTACAAACAGACTCCACCTCAGAACCTACCATCTCAGACACCTATACACTCTCTTTCACATGCCCATATTCCAGAAGGCTGAAGGTCATACCAACACCGGTTCAACATAATGCAACCCATCTACTTTGATTACAGGGGCAAGCCTCATTTAATAAAATCAATTATGCAATTAGGACACTATCCCCAGATATCGCTTTTGAAGAGAAATAAAAAGCCCTGGCACACATCCGCCACCAGCTTCCTGATACGGCATGCCTGGAATGCCGAGGCATAAATACATACAGTTACACAAGATCTTTTTACATCCCTAATTAACATTAAAACTAAAACTTAATTAAACTGGTCAAATCTAGTTTATAACTCTTTCCCCCCACCCCTCCTTGTTCCTATTTTTTCAAGCTAAGTTTAAAATTAAATTTTAAGAGTTACATCCCTTTTATTTTAAAATAAAAGAAATACGCTAATCATTAGCAAATGTTGCAATGACCGCATCTATACGACATTAAATCAGTTACTTTCAGACCAATGCAGGTCCATCTTACAGTAAAACTCCTCCTCAGGTCTCCACCTTTTTCCTCCAGTCAGCCTTCTCAGACAAAAGGTGTTACTAACTTTGACCTTTGCCACATCTGTCACGAGGTGCCACCAACAATAAGCTCAAGGCTACACTAAAGACATTGTGTCAAGCAGCGTGTCTCCTGCACTCTGTGTGTGAGAGGTAAAGTGGGTGGGAGAAAACGAATCGAGGGAAAGAACAGAATAACCAGCTCAGTAGAATTCCTGCCTTAGACTTGGACTCGTACACGAACTCTCCTCCCACGCACGGCACCCAAAAAGTATTGACGCCGCTGTCAGAGATTCACTTGCAAGCCAAGAGAGATGATGAGTGCGAGTCTGAATAAATATGCTACAATTCCTGGCTGCCATGAAAAAGCCAGAGTTTCTGATTTGTCCGGCCAGAAGAACTAGAGAAACAACAAACATGAGAAGCTCTATTCCAAGACGTGGGACGCATGAGTCGACAGATGATGAACCTTCCCACAAGTCGCGGCTGATTGGGCGACGTATCACGAATCATAAGATCACTTCAGAGAAGGCGAAACAAATAAAGATCAAGAGAAGGCAAACTGTCGCTGCACGTGTGTGTTTGTAGGAAAAGGATCCTAAACCTAGATGACCACACGCTGGCAAAACTGCTCGTCACAACACATTACCTCGCCGCGCTCTCTCAAACACACGCACACCCACCCACGTGTGCATGCACAGTCACCCTCTATTAGCTTTCAATGACTGCCATCTGCCCTGCAGAGAGCATATCTGACAGATTTGGAAAAAAGCTTCAACAGCAAGATGAGAGAGAGCGGTAAGAAATGCAAGGGCTATTTGAAAGCTTAGATGCTGCCTCATGAATCAAACAGGCCTGCTGGGTCCACAGGCGGCGGTTAGATTCCTGCGCTTTCTGCAAAGCTCCTGCAAAAGGCATGTCGTTTCCTTGAACGCTTTTCAAGTATTTCTGCCTAGCTATGTTGTGAGTGTGTAAGCTGTGTATGTTCATAAAATATATATCAATAAAAAAAAATCTAACACCAAAAAAATCCCAATAGTGCACAAAAGATTGTTCGTCCACATAGCACATTTTAATATTATAGAATCAAAATGGAATGGAAAGCAAAGGCAGCAATGGAGGACGGCACTGAGGGCTGAGACAGTGGGTTTGGAAACGTTTCATAGTCACAGCTAGTGTGCAAAAAGACTGCAGAGGCGGAATGATGTACTGCATCCTCCCTCAGTCTCAGTAGGTTCCGTATTGAGTTTTACTCTGTATTGATTATGTTTGCTGTCTTTCTTCAACTTTCAGTTGTCTTTAACAAAAACATCTAAGGTACTTTAAGACAGGGCAAAAAGTCAATGAACCAAGACATTTTGTCTGATATAATTGACCTCTAAGAGCAATAAAGAGGACCTCTTGAGTATTCACAGATTCACCTATTTGCTCATTGTTCTGTGGAATGCAACTCCAAATTATCCACCTGTATGATTGTTCGGATGCAGCGACTGAGATAGATGGAGTGGGGGTTCAAACCCAAAACCCATCACCAATCCATTATTTATCTAAAATAATCAAAAGTTAACTAGCCAATCCAGAAGCACTCTCCATTTTCCTTGGCGCTGTTTGGATGTACCCCCAAGAGCGGATAAAAGGAAAACAGTAGACGTTAGCTTCTGCAGTACGGCTAACATGGTTCCCAATGTACAGATTAATATATATTAGGTATATTTTGTATTTTTTACAAACATTTTAAGGGGTTCTCTGATACAGATTGTAGCTATTTGTGAGCAAGAGCATAGATAAGTAAGGCTGTAGATATCAGCCTGTACGGTCATGCCAAGAAGGTTTCTATTGTGTGTATTAATGCATTAAAATAGGTTGTTATAGGCATTTTTAGAGTGAATCTCAAATATTTGCAGTTGTGGTACCCAAATCCTGTGAATACTGGGGGTCCACTGTCTATGGCCTATCACATGGTATAACAGCACACCAAATAAAATTAGAAAAAAAAATAAAATCTAATTTCCCAAGGAAAACCGTGTCAGTAAAACGTAAAATGTTGTTTCTGAGCCATCTGTTGTAGCTGCATTTCTCTAAACACTTGTGAAAGCATGACATATATTCTCAGACTCCCGGTTTAAGAAACACATTTGGAAGTTCAAAGACTTGCCAAACATCATTCTGCAATAATATATCACCACATCATCCTGAACACAAGCCGTTGTGAGAACTTCCCAGTGCTAAAGATCTGCATTTATGCATTAGAATTTAACAAACAGAAATGTTTGCCACGAACTGCTGAAGTCAAAAGTGCATGTTGGGATGCAGGAATGTATGTAATTAAGTAGGTAGTAATTACAATAATTACATATTTTGATGGAAAAACTCTCCTATTTTCTACTGTAGATGTTGGTTCTTGCCAGAGTTAAGTGTGTCCTGTGACTGCTTAGCTTCATCAACTGAAACCCAGGAACAAGGTTCCATCTACAAATCCTCTTCACTTCTCCTCCTCCTCTTTACAGAGGGTGATTACTGCACATTTTGATCTAAAGGCTGATTGGGAACCTTAAATGAAAGAGCTATAATTTGAAATCTGGGCAGTCAATTTACTTGGGGCTATTGTTCTGGTGACATGCAAAATATGTTGTCTCGCATGACTGTTGCAACAACAGATTGTTTCTTCATATCTGAAGCATGCTTGTCGGGAGGAAAAAGGAATAAATCTACATGGCCTGTGATGTTTTAAATAAGAATATTACGCCTTAAGTTAAGACATAAGGGCTAAGGGTCGCAGCAGACAGATGAAAACTTACAGAACCTTCCAATTACCTTTCCTCCCTTAGTTCAATAAAGCTCAGTTCCAAAAAAATATATAATTACAACATTTCTTTTCAACATTATTTAATCCTTGAGAAACAATGAAAATGTTTCTAGATAGGAAATAAATTACAAAACTCAAAAATTGAATTTTCAGAGCCCCTGGCAAAAGGAGAATCAATAAGATAACGTTTTACTCCTTCACCTTCAGCTGCTGCTCAAGGGCACATTTATGGTGTTTGGCTGTTTAATGTAATCCTTTATGTCATTATGTTGATTGACAGAAGCTAAAGGTAGTGTGACTGATGGGGATGCAACGAAGACTACCATTGGTTTTAGTTGTTAAGTTGTCAACATAAATCTTAAATATATGCATTGTATATAAAAGAAAAAGGGATGGCACACTTTGCTACAAATTGTCCACTCTATGACAACTAGATAATAAGGTTTCAGGGTGTTGCATTTCAGAGGTGTATAGAATAAGTGAGGGTGAGATAAGTAGGTCAGCTGTGCTAGCTTGACTGTGACAAATGTAATATGTAGATGTGCTGTGGAATTTGATGTATTTTGGGTAGTTTAAAAAAAATGAAGGCAACCCCACACATCTACTCTGACAAGTCACCAGTAGCACAGCTGTTTAAATTAGCTAATCAACGACCGATGTGATGATCTGACCATCACGTTAATATTTGCAAAAATGAATGAAGCCCGACAACATAATACTGTAACAGACAGAATGTTCTGTTCTTTGTGTGGGAAATTTTTGCATATTTTTTGGTGTTGAATTCTTATACACTAGTGGAGAGAGTGTCAGTTAGTTGCCATGGCAACGGGGCTGCGTGTAACAGGGGGCGTTTACATGACAACGATCCAACAAAAACGGAAGTTTTGTTCCGTTTTTGTTGGATCGTTTACACGAAAACGTTCTAATTACGATCTGTGTTTACACAGTAACGGCACACATCGAAAACGTGTAATGCTCTCGCTGCGCCTAGTTGGTGCTAGGTTCTTTGAAACTGAGTGCGCATGTGTTAAAAAAATAGTTTTACTTGAAGGCATGTGGATTCGTGTTTCCCTATCAGGTACCGTTCTCCCATAGATTGGGAGAAAACACGCATTGTGTGCGTCTGATTAGGGCGCATGCAGTTGGAAAAAGTGGGATAACTTTGCTGCAACACCTTGTTTGAGCTTTCACGGTGTCCGTAGCGGGCCCCGGACTGGAAGCTGTTTATTGTTTTTACCTTGGAATGGCCAACAGTCTGTTATTCCTATATAAATTTGATAAAATAGGAGCTCCCGCCCTTCCCATATCCGTGTCCTCTGTCACCTTTTCCAGCAGTTAAAACAGTTTAATCCGTTGCTAACAAGGTATAACCTGTTTTTCC
>NW_015112622.1:273357-276803 GCF_001443285.1 Poecilia latipinna | reverse complement strand
AAGGGAACTGCCCCCGATGTCCATGCGATATTGCAGAGTTGCATCAGCCAACACAACCCTACAATATCCAGAGCCTTAAGGATCCCAGGACGAATCTCATCCACCTCTGGGGCCCTGACATCAAGGAGCTTTTTAACCACCTCGGCGACCTCGTCCCTAGAAATTGGAGAGCCCGACTCAAAGTCCCAAGTTTCAGCTTCCTCAATAGAAGGCATGTTGGTGGGATTGAGGAAGTCTTCGAAGTATTCTGTGCACTGGCTCACAAGGTCCTGAGTCGAGATTAGCCATCCCCACTATAAACAGTGTTAGTGCTGTACTGCTTCCCCCTCCTGAGGCGCCTGATGGTGGACCAGAATCGTCTCAAAGCCATTCGGAAGTCTTTCTCCAAGGGCTCTCCAAACTCCTCCCACACCTGAGTTTTTGATCAGCAACCACTCGAGCCACGTGCCGCTTCGCCTGCCGGTACTCATCAGCAGCTTCTGGACTCCTACAGGCCAAAAAGGCCTGATGGGACTCCTTCTTCAGCCTGACAGCATTCCTCACCGAAGGTGTCCACCAACGGGTTCGAGGGTTGCCGTTGTGACAGGCACAGACAACCTTGCGGCCACAGCTCCGAAAGGCTGCCTTGATAATGGAGGCACGGAACATGGTCCACTCAGACTCAGGGGGCGTTTACACGACAACGATCCAACAAAAACGGAAGTTTTGTTCCGTTTTTGTTGGGTCGTTTACACGAAAATGTTCTAATTACGATCTGTGTTTACACAGTAACGGCACACATCGAAAACGTGTAATGCTCTCGCTGCACCTAGTTGGTGCTAGGTTCTTTGAAACTGAGTGTGCATGTGGTGAAAAAAAGTTCTACTTGAAGGGATCTGGATTCGTGTTTCCCTATCAGGTACCGTTCTCCCATAGATTAGGAGAAAACACGCATTGTGTGTGTCTGATTAGGGCGCATGCAGTTGGAAAAAGTGGGATAACTTTGCTGCAACACCTTGTTTGAGCTTTCACGGTGTCCGTAGCGGGCCCCGGACTGGAAGCTGTTTGTTGCTTTTACCTTGGAATGGCCAACAGTCTGTTATTCCTATATAAATTTGATAAAATAGGAGCTCCCGCCCTTCCCATGTCCCATATCATCTTTTCCAGCAGCGGAGTGGTGAAGAGACGCTGAGGGAACCGTATCTGATGGGGAAACAGTAACACCAGTATTGTGAGTAGTTTCTTCTTCTGTGGATTGTAGGAAGCAGCTATGTTTTGCGTCATACTATGCATGAGCTGGGGATTCTCTGGAAGAAAAGATCAGTTTTCTCGGTTTACACAACAACGGAAAACGGTACGTTTCAGAAACATCGCACTCTGGAACCCGTTTTCAATCTGTGCCGTTGTCAAAGAAAACATTCGGTGGTTTCGTGTAAATGCGCACTACAAACGCAACAAAACTCTTAAGTTTTCCCCCGAAATCGTTGTCGTGTAAACGGGGCCTCAATGTCCCCCACCTTCTCCGGAATGTGTTCAAAGTTCTGCTGGAGATGGGAGTTAAAGCTCAGTCTCACAGCGGACTCTGCCAGACGTTTCCAGCAGACCCTCACAACACGTTTGGGCCTGCCAGGTCTGACCAGCATCCTCCCCGACCACCAGAGCCAACTCACCACCAGGTAGTGGTCAGTGGACAGCTCCGTTCCTCTCTTTACCCGTGTTTCCATGTCATGTGGCCACAGATCCGACGAAACAATGACAAAGTCGATCACATATGGACAGGGGCGATGCCAGGAATCTTGGGCCCCCTGACAAAAAATTTGTTTGGGCCCCTCCGCGCAGCTGCTGTTACAATATTTGAGTCTATTTGATCCATAAAAAGAGTCACAATTTTAAAGGCTTGCATCTGCCTTGCTTTGTTTGGTTCAATACTGATAATTAGCACAATATTTACTGTAGCGGCCTCTCGGATTGAACAGCCAGACGCAGGGAGTTTCAAACGAGTGCAATTTAATCTCAACCTTTCTTTCCATTGACACCGTGAAAACTGTAGCATAAAACAAAAGAATACAGAACCGTTGGACATACTCAGCTCTTGTATAAAATCAACATATCAATATTCAGTTATACACAAAAAAATACGTTATGTCCTTTAACTCGTTAATATATAGTTTCGTTTATAAACCACAACATTCTACTGTTTCTTAAATAAACCTATAACATTTCTTATTACAAATCACAATTACATATATTTATACCTCATTCTGCTTTCCGAGGGCGCTATTTTAAAGATTTTCTCCGGGTTTCTTTATAATCTAATGTTGTTTCGTCTCGCAGGGTGTTGCTAGGTAACCACAGAATAAACAAAGAAGAAATCTACCATTCTTTAAAATGAAAGCATAAATTAACCACTAGGAGTCACTGTTGGACCAATGAACAAGGAGAATTTTCCAATTAAGCAGTTATTTACACTCCCACCAAATCCTGTTACAATGAATGAACAAAGTAATACATAAAGAGTAAATGAATTGAACAGGATTTTTACTCTACTAAATAATGTAGACTAAATATGGTTGCATAAAATTACCATGAAATAAACAAACTGTACAAAAGTTGTTCATCTTTTCTCATCAATTTTCCAAAAGAAGAACTAAATTCTGAATTGGCCTCTCAATAATTGAAAGTTTAGAAGAAGAATTTGACTTTCGTTCACCGACTTGAACTTTGGCTCAACGGACCAATCCATCACTGCCTTGAACAGTGTCAACTACTCGTCCTAGTTGCCACTGATTTCTCAGAAGGTTATCGTCTTTGATAATGACAATGTCCTCCTTCTTGAGATTGCGTTGAGCTGAGTGCCATTTCTGTCTCATGGAAATGTTCATCAAATATTCCTTTTTCCAGCGACTCCAGAATTGTTCAATGAGATACTGCACTCTCCTCCACCTCTTTGTGGCATATAGGTCCTCTTTGACAAACACTCCAGCGGGAGGGAGAGCAACCTTAGATTTCATCATAATGAGATGGTTTGGTGTTATAGGCTCCAATGCTTGAGGATCATTGATTCCATCCACTGTTAATGGGCAGCTATTGACAATAGCCATGGCTTCATATAACAATGTCCTGAGGGATGCGTCATCAAGTCGGCCTGAACACTGTGTGAAGGTAGCATTCAATACATTTCTGATGGTTCTGATTTGCCTTTCCCATACACCACCTGCATGACTGGCAGAGGGGGAATTGAAAACAAATTCACACTGTTTATCCGCCAAGAAAACTTCTAGTAACTTAGTGTCACATTGTTTCAGTGCTTGTGTGAACTCGTTCCTGGCACCAACAAAATTAGTGCCTTGATCACAGTGCAGTTGTCGTACAGCTCCTCTAATGCTAATAAAGCATCTCAGTGCATTTATGAATGAGTCAGATGGCAAATCTTCGAGCATTTCAATATGGACAGCTCTAGAGTAGAG
>NW_015112622.1:256745-272135 GCF_001443285.1 Poecilia latipinna | reverse complement strand
TGTTGTCTATGTTCAGCTACGTAGACTCATTTTGCCCCCCCAAAATAAGTCGATGCCCCCCTTGTTAAACTCGTCTGGAGACGGGGCTGGTGTGTAGTTCTCTAGATAAGAGGCTGAACAAGCAGCCGTGTATTTTGCCACCTGGGCGGTGCGGAGCGGTGAAGAGACGCTGAGGGAACCGTATCTGATGGGGAAACAGTAACACCAGTATTGTGAGTAGTTTCTTCTTCTGTGGATTGTAGGAAGCAGCTATGTTTTGCGTCATACTATGCATGAGCTGGGGATTCTCTGGAAGAAAAGATCCGTTTTCTCGGTTTACACGACAACGGAAAACGGTACGTTTCAGAAACATCGCACTCTGGAACCCGTTTTCAATCTGTGCCGTTGTCAGAGAAAACATTCGTTGGTTTCGTGTAAATGCGCACTACAAACGCAACAAAACTCTTCCGTTTTCAACCGAAATCGTTGTCGTGTAAACGGGGCCTGAGTTAACACAGAGTGAGAAAAAGGAAGAAAACAAACAAGTGGTTTATAGTTGTTCTTCAACGGTTTTTCTGCATTATGAGTCATTTGATAAAATATCACTTGCTGGCACTCATAGACTGTGCATGAAACAATAAAAAAAGAATATAGAGAAGATAATACATTATTCAGGTATGGAGGGAAAAAATACCCTTCATTTCATATACAACCATCATGCAAAATGGAAGTGCATCTCAATTGACACACAAAAGCTTAGATTTTTTCTCAAAATGCCATTCATTTAAACCCCAGTAGCAATAGCTGGCTAAGCTTATCTGAGCTGGAATATGGCTACTTCCTGTTTCAGATTGTGCTCGATTTACAGACTCAGCTGAATAGGCTGAGGTGGGGTATCACATTCAAATCACTGCGCTACATGATGTTGTTTTAACAGAGAACATGCAACACAAAAAATACGAAAGCTATCATAGGCTAAAAAATGACATCATTTTACTTATTCTTAGATCACATCCACCCATTGGTCATGAATAGTCGACACTGATCTAATTGGTGATAATGAGCTGAATAATACTGCATATCATAAAGAAAGAAAAAAAAAAAATGACCCGTCATTTTTTGCCAAAATTGATTTTGGCAAAATAAAAAGACCTTCATCATTTATCATTTTCACTGTCTTTCCTTTAAGGGTTCAGAGACTACCTGCCCTCGTTGTTTTACTGCTTTGTCTGTTCCTGTTCTGTAAATGCTAACAGAAGTTAGAAACTGAGAGGACAGTACAGCTTCGTTCAAATCTGTCACCGGGGAAACAATTCGTCTCATTACCACAAAATTTGGAAATCAAGACAAGAGACTTCATATCGCTCTTCCACTTTTGCAATTGTACTTTCTAATTCTCTGACATTTCTTTTTTTTTCTTCTTCTTCCAGCCATTTCCTATTTTCTTCCACTGTGGGAGTTTTGCAGGTGACTATTACCAAAGCGAATGCTGTTTGGTCTTTGTACCCAAATGAACAAAATGGAAATGTCAACTAAAATTATAGGACAGGCAAATGTGCTTTTAAAGTGGTGGGATACTTAGCTAAAAGCAGCTGAAAGTGAATCAGAAGCCCTCCTAACATGAACTAAATAAGCATTATTAACTTAATAACATCCAAATGTTCTGCCTCTGCCAGAAATATTGAATCACTGTCATCCTCACAGTCTTACGTTTAGTAAACTGTTAGATTTCATGGGCATTTAAACTTTTCTTCTAAATAATATATTTGGAAAGTTGGGTAGATTTTTATTGTCCGCCTAGAGCTTAGCGACAAACATGCTAATTAAGGAAAATCGTAGAGAACAATGTGGTCATGGAAGAATAGACAGCACTTTGATAAATGTGATCAATTCCCATTGATATTAACACAGCATATAAAAATACATCACATTATCATGCTTACCTGGTACCATACACCTCTAAAATACAGTATACGACGGAAATTTTACAAGTATCATTTATAACATGCAACCTTTATGAAATTCCAGCAGGGGACCTTGAAGGTTTCCCAAAATTTCACATAAATCCACAATTTCAACATTTTTACTATAAACAAACAAACTTTGGCCCAGATTGTCTCACACTTTTAAAACTGCAGCAGATTCCTCAAATACTCCAGGCTTTGAATTTCACGCACCAGTACATCAAGACTGACTGCTCACTGTCTGACTGATTGATTGATGCAGGCTTAAGCATCATTAGCGGCTAATGGTTAGCCAGTCGTCAGAGTCTGACGCTTCTTTTAAGCAGTCTGCTGTCTGTCAGCTTCATTTCTAACTGAATTCCTTGAAGTGTCGCCACACATTATTTAGAACTTGTGCCTTCTTCAACGCTTTTGTAACACGCTGTCAGAGAGTCTGATGAGAAATATTTATTTACTCTGTCAGCGCAGCGGGGAAGCTCAACAACTATTTTGTTTTCTATAGCAAAATGAGATTTTAAAAAGCAGACGACATTAGGGAAGCATAAAAAGTATAAAACTTCAGCCAAATCTGTTGCTCATGGAACAAACAACTTATTTACAGAGTAGCAGATTAGCTAGCATTATTCTGCATGGTAGGGATTGATGCTTTCAATTGCGTTAGAATTCTCATATCCTTATATTTTTATTTAGACAAAGCGTCTGCTGTAAAATCTAATATTCCGACAATGTTTTTCATCTCACTTCAAAAATGGGTTTTACAATAAATCACTGCAACATGACCAACCATGACTAAAAATAGATAAAAGTTATCAATAGAAAGTAAACTCAGGTTTCGGTTTACAGCATCTTTATAAAAAATAGTAAGAGCGCTAAAGGTATTTGGAACTCATTGATGTGCCCTGTTTCTGTCGATTTTCATCTAGCTATACATTAATGCCACTAGAAAATGGCTAAATAAATGTAGAAATATTCTGTATGAGTTCCGTTTTGTCCCACAACGGGGAAATTTCTGTGTAACAGCAGCAAAGTGAAGGGCAGTAACACCGAAAAGACTCACACAGTACCAGAATATAAAACGTGTATAAAAACAGAATGAAGAATAAAAATACTGTACAGTGCACTGTGGGCAAAATTTCAACATAAATCCCATGTGGCAGATTCAGTTTCTGCAAGAGTCACAACTTCACTTCAAGTGAGGTGACAGACGGATAAAACGATGCCACGGAGAAACTACAGGAAGAGAAGCCATGAAATAATTAAACACATATTTAATTATACGCATTGGCTATTATTAGTTTGCTTTTTAATCGTTTAGTGAAATATGTAATAAATTCATTGTCTGTTAAATTATTTTAACATTTAATTAAACATTCATTTATTTCATGAAACATTTAATTAATGACTGAATGGTGTATTTATTTAATTAATTGTGACCCTTTTGACCGCCCGTGCTCTTTTGAAAGCCATAAGCAGGTCAAGGTAGGTCATTACGCAAGAGTCTTCATTCTATAAAACAGAACATATGTCTCGTATAAAGAGACTTTACCAGATTAGCTGGTAAATTTAGTTTGTAAAATGAGTTCTGTTAAGTTTTCCAAAGGAACAGTACAGCTTTTCAGACGTTCCAGGTGACCATCCAAGACCCGGGTAGAGGTGGGGAGAGAGGGGCTCACCTTTAAGTTGTGTCAATTTTTGTGGTGAAGTTGAAAATAATTTAAATATTCATTTTTCCGGTACATTTAAAACACTGAAAACACATTAATAGTCTATCTGGTTCATTTTAAGGAGTAACTTTCTTTTGAATGTTGAAATTAGGGCAAGGATGGAAACACTGGAACGTCATGTACTAATTAATTATTCCTAACCTTAGTCTGCACTCATGTGTCACTAAGGGCTTGTGGACAACCTGTACCCAGAGCCTGCATTCATAATAACCTGCCACTCAACTCATTTACAAGTTTAGCACTCTATTATTATTATTATGTTTTTAAGTATTTGCATTATTTCTCGAGTGTGAAACAATACTCGGTTTTCCTCTTTGTCAAAAAATGTCCAAGTTTAAAGCTATTAAAGTCTCACCCAATGGGAAAACTCCAGGCCTGGATGGTATTCCTAATGAGTTTTATAAAAAAAATTTCATCTGAACTGAACACAGAAATATTGAAAACTTTTAACTCAGCTATTGACTCACATCGATTCCCCACATCTATGAAGGAATCATTAATTACTGTTATCCCAAAAAAAGGGAAAAACCCTCTAGAATGTTCAAGCTACAGGCCGATAAGCTTATTATGTTGTGATGCAAAATTATTCACAAAAATATTATCAATGCGGATTAACAATGTTATAAAATCAATTATACACCCTGACCAAACAGGCTTTGTCAAGGGCAGAACCTCCACTGATAGCCTAAGGCGATTACTACATCTTATTTGGAAGGCCCAACAGTTAAGTGTTCCAGTAGCGGCCCCGTCATTGGACGCGGAAAAGGCGTTTGACAGGGTCAGCTGGAATTATCTCTACTAGACACTTACAAAATTTGGGTTTAGACAATCTTTTCGAGAAATAATAAAAATGATATACTCGGATTCAAAAGCAACGGTAACAACCAACGGATTGAGATCAACTCAATTCTTAATTGAACGCGGGACCAAACAGGGAGACCCCTTGTCACCCCTGCTCGTTATTATAGCACTCGAACTGTTAGCCCAAGCCATTAGACAAAATGAAGCAATAAAAGGTATAACAATGGGCGGACTAGAGAACAAAATGTTGATTTTTGCAGACGATGTACTGCTTCTACTGTCGAACCCTGAGGAATCTCTACCTCCTTTACTTGATTTGATCAATAATTACTCTGAATTATCCGGATACAAGATCAACTGGTCTAAATGTGAAGTAATGCCTCTATCAAAGTTTTGTTATAAAAGCCACATACAAAAGTGGAATTTTCAGTGGGTACCAAAAAAACTTAAGTACCTAGGCGTACTGCTGAACCCAGGCCTAGAAAATATTATTCTAGATAACTTTGAACCGGTCATAAATAAGATAAACTTGCTTTTAAAAGGGTGGGACAAACTGCAAATATCGTTGTGGGGTAGAGTTCAGGCCATTAAAATGATCATTACACCAAAATTAAATTACCTTTTTGCTTTACTCCCGCTCAAAATACAGTATTCTATATTTAAGACCTTGGACAAAATGATAAACAACTTTATTTGGGAGGGGAAAAAGCCTAAAATGTCTGCCATAAAACTCCAATCTAAAATTGAACATGGAGGATTACGACTACCTAATATGCAACTTTATCAGGAAGCTTTTTTAAGTGCACAAATAACATCACTTATGTTAAAGAAGCATGATAGTCCTATCTGGGTAAACTTGGAAGGTGAAGTAATTGCTCCATTCAAACCTTTTTATTATCTATCACAGCATTCAAAAGATGGAGTTAAATCCAATCCAATTATGATCCACACTAAAAACGTTTGGCAGCATTTACATAAAAAAGTAAATGCTTGTCCCTTCATTCAAGGAAATGCCTCAGTGTGGAATAACCCCAAAATAAAAATAGAGGGGAAATCGATCTTTTGGAGGAGCTGGCATACAAAAGGGATTGATAGTATCAACTGCTTCTTCCAAAATGATGACCTTACTGTCATTTCAACAACTTCAAGAATTATACAATCTACACCATAATGATTTTTGGAAGTTCCTACAAATAAGGGACCGCCTCACAAAATTAAAGAAACTGGAGGGTAATATACCCATGGAATCACCAATATACAATATGTTAAATAAACTGAAAAATTTCCCAAGATGAGTAAGTCACATTTATAACTTCCTGATTGAGAAAAATGGCAACATTAATACAGGACTTGAGAAAGTATGGGAATCAGAACTAAACAAAAAGTTCACAGAGGAGCAGTGGGGTACAATTGTCAAACAAATGTTGAATCCCATGAGAGATGCGCGCTCCAAATTGATACAGTTCAAAATTCTGAATCGTTTGTATTGGACACCAGTCAAACTATTTAGAGCTAAGATAAGTAACTCTGATATTTGCTGGCGATGTAAACAAACTCCAGGAAACTTACTTCATATGTTCATCACGTGCCCGATTCTAACTTCTTATTGGCAGAAGGTTATGGGAAAAATCAACAGCATCCTTAATTCAAACTTACTCCTGACACCAACTTTGGGACTCCTTAATTATTTAGATTACAAGGTTCAAATACAAACTGAAAAAACACAATGGTTAAAAATAGCACTCACCACAGCAAGACGAGTCATATTAAGACACTGGAAAGGCCAAAATATCCCTACCTATACAGAATGGTATACAGCACTTTCAGAGACCGCCTCTTATGAAAGACTCATTCACAAAATAAATGGCCAGTTTGAGGCATATCAGAGTATATGGGAATCATTCTTAAAACTAGAGAGGAGAGATTCAAATAACAAGGGTCCAAAATAAATAGATACAATGTGTGTGTACATTTTATTTTATTTATTTATTTATTTATTTATTTTCCCCTTTGCTTTAGCTCTGACTGGTTGAGAGGGGGAGTATGGGAGGATTGGGAGGGGTTTAGGGGAGAAAATGTTAAAAGCTAAGTCCTTCTCTGTATAATTACCTAATGTTGTATTCTTTACTGTGCTGATATTATCAATATTGATATCACTGTACGTTTCATTGTTGAAAGATTTAATAAACATTGAAAAATGAAAAAAAAAAGTCCAAGTTGCTCCTTTCCTTCTTATGCATGAACACGTCGAATCGACACCTGCTCAGCAGTCGTTTAAATCTGTTTATGTTTCTGTGCCATATAAATGTTTACTCACAACATTTAGCACCTTTTTAGACCCTTTTAGCAACTTTTTTTTTTTAAGGAAGCACCTGGGAAGAAGCAGCTAGCAACCTTGCATTACTCATTCCTGCAGGCTTAATTAAGAGCTTGGGCTGATGCATTACCATAATTATGAGAATATGGGAGCAGAAGAGGAAGCAACAGAGACGGCATGTCAACTGGCAAACATTCAAATATGGCTGACACGAGACGCATAAAGGCTTTTTGTTGCTTTTTTTTATGTAGCTATAAATACAGCAGAGAAGCTACTTTGATGGAGATAAAAACTTAGAGGTGATACTATGGTGATGGTGGCCTAGAAGGGTCAACAAAATGCAAAAGCAATAACGTAACAAAGTGACAATACAACCACAAAAGCTAAAGAACAGCAAAAAACCGAAACACAGCAGCAAAAAGCCACAACAACAAAAGTAACGACGCAAAAATCACAGTCACAATGTAAAGGCAAAAGGCTACAACAGAAGTGATAGCAAAACGGAAGTTTAGCTAACCTTGCTAGCATAGCTTCAGTTTTAGAATAAATTCCAGTGTGGTTCTCATATCTTTTGTTGTTGAGTTGTGATGTTTGTCGTCAAATTGTGGCTTTTGTTATTGCGCTTTTTTCATTACATTGACTCTTCTGGAACACTCCATAATACATGTGAAAAACAGCAAAGTAGCAATATTACCAACGCAAGTGCTTATTACAAAAACAACAGTTTCAACCTGAGAGACATACGCGCCAACTTTGACCGTGTTGGTATGAGTCCAAAAAGTGGCAATGACAAAACAGCTTTGTGCAATATACCAAATATACATACAAGTCATTTTTACGAAATGACTTTCCAGTCACACGCTGATCGCTGAATCACTAATTAGCTGATGAAACAGGCAAAGAATGAAAACAATGTGGGGTGTATTTGGAAGGGCGCCTGGTGATGTTTTATGCTCATCCTTTTATCTGAACAAGACTCCTTGACAAATTGCCTGAGGCTCTATCTATTGGTAAGTCCCTTTTCTGAATATTTAAATGAGAACAGCAGCAGTTTAAAAAAAAGTGCCTGCTTATAAAGATGGCTCTACATGTTGCTTCCCTCAAGTCAATTTGAAAGACAGAAGGATAAATCGGAATTTGCTTAAATTTCCCACCCATATGTAAAAAAAGACAGAACTCTGCTGATAAAATCTACACATGCACAGGATCGTTTTTTTTCTTCTTTCCTTTATTTTGTTACCTGATCAATATTCCACATGACATTTAAAAGTAATTGTTAAAATTATTAACTTGCAGAGTTTAAAGACTAGACAACAAACAGAACCCGAGAACTTAAATGAGATTTTCTCCACTGATGTATTGGAAAGCCTTTAGCTAAATGCTAACCTTTCCCTCTGGAGGCTTGTCAGTGATAAATGCAGAGACATGAATCAGCCCATATGGCAGGCAGAGAGATAGAAGCATTGAGCGGCAGAGATAACTGCTTCCCAGTATTAGATTATAGAAGAGTAGATAACATTTTGGCTTCTCTCTGTTCACAAATTGAGGCCAAAAAAAAGGCTTTGACTTATAATATTACTATTTTTTTTTAGAGGAAACAGCTCATCAAGATTTACACGAGGTCTTAACGAGGTCTCGTGATGAAATATGAAAGACATTAAATGAATGATTGTGTGTTTTTTTTAGTTTTTCCTTCTTCCCCTGTCGGCGCCATGTTTTGTGCATTTTCCAGATAAACTGGGACTCATCAAACGGTGGATAAAGCAGAGAGAGGAAATTTCAATCTGCTTCAAAACACAAACATGCTTTTCTTTTTCTTTTTTTAAACTTTCGCCAAGTCATTTTAATTTCCAAATCCTGGCATGTAGTATAAAATAAACACTGTGAGCTGACAATGAAAGCTAAGTTCAATATGACAGTAAGCAGAACATATTGGTTCCAAACTGACAAACATTTAACTCCACAAAACTGAACTCCTTCCAGCCGCAAACAGGCTTGATTTTGTGTGACGTTATTTTGCGACAACATAGGGAAACACTTCACATGATGTCGCTAGTCTGTGGCTAAATCACAAAGTGTCAAGATTTCCCCAGAGGCTGATCTGTAGTGATCTATTACACCGTAGAGCCAAAAGTCAAGAAAAGGACTAATCTGGAATAATGTATTATCGGACCTAATGCATCATTCAGATCATCAGACAGCAACGTAGGAGAAAACTCGCAGAAGAACAATCACAGTTTAGTATTATGTAAAATCAACGTTTTTGAGCTTTACTTTATGTTATAAAGTTATTCCCTCATCAAAAACATTCCTGGAGTGATTCTATGATTCTTTCAGTCATGTTTGAGAAATCCTTTATTCTCCATTTATGGCAAACATTCAGCTGTGCAATACACCTTGGTGGGCCTAGCTCCGCCTTCGAAGACGGAGCTCCACCTCAGAGCTGCATTTTCCAAGCTTCCACCTCACAGAGAGGCCCTCCGTCTCCCCCACTCAGCTCCTTCAGACTAGCCAGAAGCAATTAGCAAACATCTGGCGAAGAGAAGTGATGTTGTGATGGTTTTCTGAAGGCGGAGTTTCAGAAAGAGCAGTTTTTAAAGTGAGGGAGGCCCAAATTAAATTACAAAGTCAAATTTCTTTCAAGTCATATGTGATATGTACAATATTTTTTTTTTACAATAACTGAAGGCAACAATGTTACTTGATTAGTTTGGGCCTCCATATGATATAGTTTTCTTGATTTCCTGCATTCAAACAAAAAAGAATCGTCTTTAATAGCTGTTTTGCATTACTATGGGTGATGAGATTAATCAGTAGTAGTGCTAAGCTAAAAGTTCATCGTGGCAGCTTTTACTACTCTCTGTGTGCATGCAGTGATTCCGGAGTTGCTCAGAGTTTTCTAGTTGGAATTACAACTTTTTGGAGCGTTCTTGTTGTTTATTTCCAACTGGGAATGAGGAGAATCTGGGGTTCCGAATTCAAAGAAAACACACCATATGGCTACCAAACTTTCCTCCAAAAGAGATGGACGAGAAGAATCCCTCTGTACAAACTGATCATCTCACTTTAATTTCCATAGCATTTACTTAAAGACAAGGCTGAGCAAAATTAGTTTGACGTGCAACAATACCGCTGAATTTTGCGATAGAAAAACAAATCATAGAAAAAGTGTTTTTGTCTTTTTAGCTTGTATTCATTACAAACACAGACGTCAATCCAGCTAAAAAATATATATATTTTTTTATTAAAAAGCTTGCTAATCATGTGCAATTTAATTTTAGTAAAAGTGCAACACTGTCTTTAAAAAAAAAAGAAACCAAGGAGAAGATGAACCTGCTCTCCAAGTTACGAGGCGAGTTCATTTGAACAAATGTGAAGGTAGAGCCGTACGTGCTGCAGAGTCAGTGGCCCGGTTCTAACAGTACTCCTGCTAAATCAGCACAAAACCATGTCCCAGTTTCAGTCTCCATAGTTCTACGTTGGTAATTCATACAGCTCAGGCGGAGGCAGCTCAGGGCTGTGTCAATCCGTGCTTCCATATATCACGGCCTGCGCAATCAGATGGTTGATAAATGAACACCTGCTGCTACGATTTTAATGTAAAAATATGCTTGAAGATGTTTTTTTAACATAAAAATAACGTATTTTCAAGTCAAGCACATCAATGAACTGCTGTCTAAATTTAAAGAAAAAGCATAAGGGCATTACAGAATAAGAAGTGCCATACTGTAACACTACCTGCCTGCCCTAACTTCTTCCTAAATCAGACAGTGACTTGTCCTCTACGCAGAGAAAGACGTTGTTAAAAAGGGATTAGAAACCAACTTGTGCAAACATGACAATGTTCCAAGGTAGAAAATCAACCTTGGGAAACGTCAGCGTTCTCTAATCTGTGGAAAAGTGTTTTCTCATTTACGCAACAGCTAAGATTTCCGTTTTTAGCTCGCTGGGGTAGTCACTGTTGACGAACGCGCAACGTCAGTTTGTGTGTGTGAAGGTTTTGACTCTCAACTGCACACACACTCAGGCGCATCAGATGAGCCTGAAGCGGTTTTCAACGTTATTAGACCAGAGTAATCATTTCAAAATGCTGCAGAATTAGACCAGTGGGGCTTATTATATGAGCAATACAACTAGATGTAACTTAGGTAAAAGAGACACCCAGTACAACAACATCCAGATCCACATGGAATGGACAGTACGAGTTAGACAATAATATGTTCTGCTTTCTGTCAGAAGTTGATATACAGTCACAATGGTGATGGATTACACTATAACTTTGACCTTTTCATAATGCATTTACTCTGTTTCTTTATATACAGCAAATAATTTCCAGAATATTTCTAAAACTCTAAATAACTTGTTTGATATTTGACTACTTTCTTTGGAAGAATTTATCGTTTCTTACATTTGACCTGTGTTTGGGATTACTGTCCTGCTGTAAGACTCAACTGTGTCAAAGTTTTAACCATATATCCCAGACCCAACCGTCAAAAGGCTTCAGCCTGCCAACGAGTGAAAACTGTTGGAAAACCGAAGTGAGAGCAGGTAAGTTTTATGGTCAGAGAAAAGAAAAGATTCCAAATGAAATCAAACTCATGCAAACAGTTACTGTTTCTAAAAGGGGTAAAAATCAACTTTTTTGAGCTTTGCATCATGTTATTCCCTCATCAAAAATATACTTGGGGTGTTGCTTTGATTATTTCATGCATGTTTGAGAAATCCTTTAATTTCCCATGGCAACCATTCAGCTGTGCAAAATACCTGGTTTGACCTAGATCCGCCTTTCAGCTCCTTCAGACTAGCCAGTAGCAATTAGCAAACATGTGGTGGAGGTGTACATCTGCTGAGCTACTCCTCAGTGCAACACTGGTAAAAATGGTTGTTAAAGGGTTAATAGAGGAGTGATGCTGTGATGACTTCCTGAAGGCGGAGTTTCAGGTAGAACAGGAGGTTTTGAAGAGACAGAGGGCCAACTTCAAGATGTTAAATTGCAAAGTCAAATTTCTTTTAAGTTATATTTGATACATATACTTTTAGAAGTGAGGTTAACATAGTTACTTGACTGTACTACAAAAGGACACAATGTGGGTACAAAATACACAATACTGCCATTTTGAAATTCATTCTAGGTGTGTGTTGTATCACCCATTTCATCCTTGAAAAAAGGAGCAATTTAAATATATCAATAATCCCAAATTAAATACCATGAAATGTCAGGGTTATACTTTATTGGCTGTGGAACTAAAACCCCCCACATACTCATTTTGTGGAGGTCCACGAGTACACGTGGAGGTCCACGTGTACATATGTAAGTATGTTCTTACATACTTACAAAGTATAAAGTTAAGCTGGGACACTAATATTGCCGACATACAAAATAAATCGCAGTTGTGTTTGAGAGGTAACAGACGTCAGTTCTGAAATGAGTGGAAAAACTCATTTTTTCCACTCATAGTGGAAAAAGAGTACATACTCACATACTTACAAAGTATGTAAGAACATACAGAAGTGAGTCCAAGTCTTAGTCCAATCTGAATCAACAAATAATAAAAACATATATACATTTCTCAAATAAAGCTACTGCCAAAACTATTCCTTCTTGTCTTGGCAGTGGTGTACTTTTGACTGAATGCCCAGAGTTCATAGCATACAACCACATTAAATGCATATCTTATTTATCCCCTGTACTGTGGGCTCATCCTAATATAGCTATGGCTTTGGGTAAATGGATTTAAATGGAACATTCAAATAGAAGTCATGTTCTTATTTGCACCGCTGCTAAGGATTAATATGTCACACTAATGTAGTCTCAGTGATGTATACACTGATGACACCTAAACGCCGGCGCTCCCAAATACAAGCCTGTGAACCTGCGCCGGAGCTCATCCTCCTAAAAGCACACAGGCAGCACACACACTCACGCACGCACGCACGCACACACACACACACACACACACACACACACTTCTCTTTTAATCTACAAATGAGTTGTGTTGTTAGTTGACGCTACAGTGGCTATTGACAGTGAACTAGCAGTATGGGTGATAGGCTGTTTGTCTAATAACCAAGGCTGCATTTCAATTTCACAACTGACTGAACAGCCTGCTTAGCCACACAAGACTGATATGACACCAGGCTTAGCAAGAGGCTCTTTTTAAAAAAATAGTTTTTGTTGTTGTGTGTTTTCGCTGCGGCTGAGAAAGATAATAGCAAAAACTCACACATTAACCTCATCGTCTGGAGTGAGCCCTGAAACAGGTTGAGCAATGAGAAACTTTTTTTTCTTTTTTGTGGAGATAAGCACACACTCGCAGATGCAGAAATACAAGAGACGTAAAAAGCGCAGTGTCTACCCCCCTTCCCCCCCACACCCTCTGCGCGGTCCCCACGGGTGCCCACCATTATGTTAGCCAAGCTTGAAAGTGACTTTCCCTTTCTGCTCCTCCCTTCGGGCCTAGCCTGCGCGATACACACAGACAGCGCTCCATGCCTCGTCTAATTAAAGACTCGGATATGGTGCCTCCCTCTGCTTCTGCCTCTGCGTCCCCTTCCTGTCTGGATTCAGCATCTCGGATTGCTTTCCAAACTCGCGCTGAGGGACTTCTGCAGTTCTACAAGATGCCAAACATGGTGCGAGTCGATACGGTCCCAGGTGGAAGTTCGACGGGGGGTCAGAGAGAGGGGAATAATGTCTCAGAACGTGAACAAATAGCCATCAGGTGTTTCCTTTCAACATCGGTAGAGTTGCTGTCTTTCTCTTAGTGACTGCAAACAGTTACAAGAAGTGATGGAGGTTATCCTTCTCTCTCACAGTTATCGAAAAACAACCACTTTCTTCAATGCTACAACACCCTCTTCCTCTGCATTCCCTTCCCTCGTTCCCCCCACCCCCAACCGCCAGTGGTCATCATTTGCTTTGAATTTAAGGACGCGCAGTATCCGAAGGCACTAAGTTAATTAGACATCGGGCCCTCTCTGTCTCACTCGTTATGTCGCCCCCTCTGAATATCTGCAGGCTCTGAGAACTATTGCTGCTTCAGTGAAACCACATACGCAAAAATGCTTCAACGGATCGGCCCGTCTTTGGCTGACTATGTGGGTGTTTGGTTCCCTGGGCTTCTTGGTATTCTGCAAGATTGATTAATTTAATTGTCTGACTGAAATCTGCAAAACAGACTTTTTTTTGTTTTTTGGTTGCCTGGTTTTTCCTCCATATAGATCCTTACTCTGATTATTCTCCACCCCCCAAAAATAGGTCGGCATCCTCATCAATCCTGTCAAAACAGGAGAAGGGTGAGGAGTGCACTTTGACTCGCATGTCAGTGTCACAACTCCTTACTGTGTAGATGTCTGAAGTGTTGCCCGTGGCCGTGTTAGGTAACCTTGCATGAAGAACTTAAAAGATGCAGTCTGTTCATCTCCACAGGGGGGGAGGACTGTGACCCTTCCAGTCATCGCTTAAAGAGAAGACCATCACCTCCCTACGTGGAGAACCGTATGCTAGGATTTTGAAGTGCATGAAAGTGGAGTAAAGGTAACACAATGTAGCTTAAAAAAAACCCACCTCTAAAACTGTTCCTCGTGGCAGCATGTTGGAGTAGCTCTGTTGGTTCTGGTTTGTTCTTTTTGCTATTTTAATTGTTCCTTTTTGTTCATGTATTGCTTTTTGGGATAATTATTCCGTCTGCTTTTGTATGTTCTGCAGCAAGAAAGATTTTTCTTGTTCCTCTTTTAAAGACACTGCATGAACAAATTTACTTGTGTTTCTTATTTAAACAAAATTCTGTTTTTGACATTAACAGAATACTAACAAGGCTTTGCGCACATTCATAATGTAATGGTTACCGTAGTAATGGTCATAAGGTGCTGCATGGTCGGCTGTACAAACAGACAAGGATACAAACCAAGTGTGTCATTGTAATTTCATTGTAAACCTTTTAATGAGGACAGAAAACGACGATGGGTGGCAGCCGTCAATCGTAAGGACTGATATTCCAGGTGGGAATTGTAGCGGACAATGCTTAACGTTAAATCAAGATAAGATTATTTCTTTGATCCCTCTAGAAAATGAGATCTAGATCTCACTGGGGTTTTACCTGGTTAAATAATAAAAAATATATACTTTATAAATAAGTAAGATTAGTAAGTTGTATGAAAAAAAAACACTGGTTACATCTGCTCTGATTTACAGGGAATCGCTATTTACAACATAGAGGTATAAATCATGTCATGAGAATTCAGGCAAAGTTAGTGATTTAATCAAATCAGCAAAATCAGGAGGGAGAAAGTTTGTGTTAGTTTCTAAGCTAGCTATTTCCAACATGTGTAAATACCGCATAGGACCTCCAACTAGCTGAGTTATTCCCACAGACCAATTAGCTTCACTGGAACAAGTAGAAGCCATGGCTGTACTGGCAGAAAACTTAGAAAAACAATCGTAGTCTCTCAGTTTGACACTCCCATCTCTCACTTCCATCATGGCGCTTCGTGTTTTTAAAGGACGTAGTTGCTTTAAATATAGCTTTCACTATTTTTTTTTTTTTTTTTGGGGGGGGGGGGGGTTCAAGGGGATTTTTTTTGGGGAATTTTAAAAATTCAAAAA
>NW_015112622.1:251453-253576 GCF_001443285.1 Poecilia latipinna | reverse complement strand
TGTTGTTTTTAATAATGTATTTTTTTTTTATTATTTAGTTTTTTTTTTTTTTTTTTTTTTTTTTGGGGGGGGGGGGGGGTTCAACGTGATATTTTTCAGGACATCTTAAAAATTCAGAGAAACTAGGTCACTGATTGGTCGTTTGTCATGATATCCATATGTGACTCTTTGTATATGGGGAGTGATATTTTACCAGAGACAAAACCAAAGCGTGTTTTCATGCCCTTGGACTGCCACCAAAAATTCTTAGAGAATGTTTTGCATCCCAACTATCCTACAAACAGCAGGCTGGCAGCCATTGTCTGAGGTCCTCTCACAGGGCAGGAAGCATCTGCTACTTCCACAGCATGCCAGCATGTTCTTTTCACTGAGAGAACGGAGCAAATGGGAATCCCTGAGCTTTGTTTTTTTTTTTTTTTTTTTTACTTGAAAGGAGGAAGAGACTAAAGGGGGGAAGCTAAGGACACAGCGGGATCAAAACAGAGCATTTAAATAAGTTATTTCACAAAGTCTCAGCCTCCGGCATGTGTTAGAAAGGAAGACATCAATAATACAATGACTGTGGATGACACAGGGAAAAGACATGAAGTATTCACTTCTAGTGGACTTTTATTTTTCAATTTTATTCTGATTTTGTTTTGTGATAAACTCAAAGTAGAGTATAATTATAAAGTGATAGGGTAATTCTACAGGCTTTTCAGATTCCTTCATAAATAAAATTGAATGCACTTGCATTGTACCGTCTTTACTGAACACATTCTCACACCACCTCTCGATGCGGTTATCACTGTTGATCTTTTGGATTTTGTCTCCACCAGATTTCCAGATTTTAACTGTTCTTTTTTTCACAAAATAACTCAAGCTTAATAAGATTGGACAATGTCTGTAAAGTATTGTAACAGGTTCTCAGTAGGATTATGTTCTGGACTGTACCTGAGCCAGTCTAACACAATAATATCTTTTCATCTAAATTATGTTGTTGAAGCTCTGGGTCTATGTTTTTTGGTTGTTGTCTTACTGGACAATGAACCTCGACAAGGTTCATTCTCCTGTACGGTCTAAAGAAATCCTTCCCCACAGCATGATACTGTGGTCATATTATGTGTATGATGCATGCATACCCATAATGTGTGTTGTGCAGTGATAGTTGATGTAGTTTGTTTCAGAAAGTTTTTACTACTTACAAAAACGAAGGATGTTTGGCTTTTGGGTGGAATTTATTGTAACAAGTTTACAATAGAATATTGTACGCATCAAGAAAATAGAGGATTTAAGTAAAAGCATACAATGTTTATTTCCTCATCTCAAACACTGTATTGAAACAAAAGCCAACAACAATGGCTAAAGGTAAATGGACTGAACTTACATGGCACTTTATCCAGTCATTTTTGACCACTCAAAGTGCTTTACACTAGAGTCACAGTCACCCATTCGCACTCACAAATGCTCACACATTTATACACCGATACGAAGATCGGTAGGCAATTTGGGTTTAAGTGCCTTGCCCAGGGGCACATTGACATGTGGCAGGAGGAAGCTGGAATTGAACCTACAACCTTCTGATCGCAAGACAACTACTCTACCCACAGAGTAGATTTGCTAATGTCTCAAGAATGTGTCATGTGCCCTTGAGGCAACAATGTCTCGTGATGTTTGACTTATTGTCTCTTTGAACGACAGAAGTCAGGTCATTGAGGTTCTGGGGTCCAGAGTCATGAGCCTCTACACCAGGGGTCCCCAAACTACGGCCCGTGGGCCGCATCCGGCCCGCCTCCTCATTTGGTCCGGCCCCCTGAATAATACCAGAGAGCATTCAGGGTTTTTTTGTCATATATATGTGGATTTTTCTTCAACCACCAGGGGGGCTCTTGAGCAGATATGAAACTTAGTTTCCCTCAATGGAATATATACTAGTCAGTACCAGTCACCGTTTCGCTCACAGTTTTTTTCCATTTGCATTCTGGGTAAAAATCTATCTACAAACGCGAATATGTCGTCGGGAGTAATCCAAACCCCCCCCCCCCCCCCCCCAAAAATTTTCTAAGGTTTTTTTTCTCTCAAAAGAAAAACCCCCCCCCCCCCAGCCCCAAAAATTTTCTAAGGTTTTTTTTCTCTCAAAAGAA
>NW_015112622.1:245402-248009 GCF_001443285.1 Poecilia latipinna | reverse complement strand
TTCCATTTGCATTTTGGGGAAAAATCCATCTACAAACCCGAATATGTCGGCGGGAGTAAACCAAACCCCCCCCCCCCATCAACAAAACTTTTCTAAGGTTTCTTTTTCGAAAAACTAAGACCGGCCCCCGACCAGAAAAGGGAACAGTCATGTGGCCCTCGCAGGAAAATATTTGGGGACCCCTGCTCTACATGGTGAGTCAGCCAGTCTCATTGGTTTTCTACGAGATTTAAGTCTGTAGAAAGTGCAGACCACTCCATTCAAGGTACCCCAGCCTCCAACAGGCGTTCCCCAATTATGCAACCTCATTGACCCAGAGCATCGCCGTCCATGAAGATGAAATTAGGCCTCTATTGTTCACACAGTGGCACAATGACTGGATAAATGGTGACATTCTGGTAGTATAAGGTTGTCACTGTACAGTTCACAAAGTGTAGGGCAGTTCTTTATTAACTAGACACACCTGATCCCACTGTAACATCACCACTACCAAAGTTTTTGATGGCAACAGAGGCTGATGCATAGCACGCTCCTTGATATCTCCAACATAGTGTAGCTGGAAGCCATCATTTCTGCTTATGAATCAACTTTTTTTTAAGGTTTTATTGGCTCTAGTGGCCTTTATTTGATAGTGAATTGACAGTAAAGTGGATAAAGAGAGAAGGAGGAAGACAGGCAGCAATAGTCACTAGGCTGGGATTTGAACCTGTGACAGCCGCATAGAGGACTAAGGCCTCCATATGGGGTTTGTGCTTAACCCCTGCACCACCAAAACACCCCAACTCGAATCAACTCTCACTAGAGAACAGCACTAATGCCAACTGGTCCCCAGGCCCCCATAAGTCCTCCCTGGCCCTTACAGGATGATGACACCTGTGCCCGGTGGTGTGGTCAGGTACCCTTGTAGATCATAAGGCGCACAGAACACGCTGATGGAAATGGTTTCAAATGGTCTGACATTACACTTAGTTGCCTCTCACTTCCCTTAAAGGTGCCAGGAATTGAGCAGCATTCATCATCCTGTTCTGTAGGGCATTGTTCACAATGAAGATGTCATCAGTGTGGGATGTGGCAAAAAGACGTCCACTTCTACGCTTTTCTTTGACTCTTCCAGTCTCTCTGTATATCTGAAACTCTAAGCTCAGTGGCCATTTTCCTTCTGTCTGACAACATCCTGTTTGAAGTCACGCAATGGTGAGGTACTGCTGATGAGTTGCTAGGTGTCGTCTTGGTCTCATGATGTCAAAATGTGGACAGCATGATAAGTACTGTTTAAATGATAAGGACTGTTTAAATGATAAGGACTGTTTAAGTGCGAATTCTGATTGAACCTGGAATTTACTGGTTTGGTTGATTCTAGGATCAAACACCTAGTTGTGAGTTTTGCTGTTAAGGAAGTTGTTAGAGAACAGCAAGTTGTTTAAAAAGTACTAAAACACTTAAAAGCTGGACATGTCCATTCAAACGTTGAGAGAAGGTCACGACCTGTAAAGGTTATAGTGAATTTAAGGTTCAAGCCCAAAATCCCTGATTTTTGTGAGTAGAGCATCTCAGATAAAGCACAGAACTATACGGGTTCACGTGGTCTCTGGTTAAGTGAAGGAATTTAGTCTAAATGGATTTTATTTTAGGGAATCAGAGCATTAATAATTTTTTTATTGTCCAAAATATTTCAAAATCTTGCATTACTTTCTTTTCACTTCACAATTCCACATCACATCGTGTCGGTCTATCACTTAAAATTCTAACAGAATCCACTGATGGTCGAGGTCGTAACGGAACAAAACGTATAAAAGTTCCAGAAACACTTGAACATTTTCAAGTTATGACCTTCAGCCTCCCTTTTCCCAATTCCATCCCTGATTTCTTTTACATCCAAACCCTCTGCATCAATATTACAGAAGAGACATCGCTATTACCGTTTTCACTCCCGCTTCATCTCATCTGGAGCAACATCCGAGTATCGCCCGTCATTCATATTCCATTAATATTTTAGAGTGGAGAAACTCTACTGTATCCCACTGGCTAACCGCCTCCTCTCTCCGCGGTGTCTTTCTTGCTCACGCAGCATAAAAGTGATCCAAAGGAGGCCTGACACCGATAATTAAAGAGTTCTTGAAATTAGCATTGACTGTCCGTCTCATTGCCGCCGAGCGCCAACAAAGATTCTCGTTCTGCTTTGATCACTTAAGCAGTCGCTCCGTTTTATTAAACCTTGCTCTTGTGATTGACTCAGACGCAGAAAAAAAAAACATCAATAGTGAATCAGAACAGACTTCTAAATATATATTTAAAAAATATATCAAAACCTGGCTCCTTATTAATAAAATTATTTAAAAATAAAACGGTATTCTTCGTGAAACCGCTACATCATTACACGTTTCACTGCTTTCTGTATGCATCGAATGGCTTTCATCTATGGAATATTGTTTTCAAGGCAAGCAGGTTATTGGAACATCATATGTGTAAGTGCAATACTGTATACAGCAGATTATCAAAGGAAGGACAATGGGATAACATTTCCTACTCCTCTACCCCACACCCACCCCCCCACCCCCCCACACACACACACACACACACACACACACACACACACACACACACACA
>NW_015112622.1:191590-242046 GCF_001443285.1 Poecilia latipinna | reverse complement strand
TGCTGCATCAAATCCTTTTCCATTTGCTCCCCCTGCCAGCATCCATCCATCCTCCCTTCCATCCATTCTTCCATCCTCTTCTTCCTCCGTATTGGCAAGCGTTAAAAAGTCGGATTCTGAAACCCGCTACCCTCCTCCTTCCCTTGCCCTTTGCACATCATTCGCCCATGTGTTGAATCCCTTAAAGCTAGTTCCGTTTGCATTCCTGCAACCTCTCCTCTGCGGCTTTCACTGGCTCGCCCGGCTCTTTCTCCCGGTAGTCAAAGCCCGTCCTCTCCCTCCTCCACCAGCTGCGATGAACCACAGCCATGCTTTGCCAAGTGCCCTTCGATAAGCCTCTCTCTGGAAGTTAGCGGTAATTACGTAAAGATTTTATTTTTTCCCACTTCCATCTCTCTCTCCATCAGCTGTGTTGAAGATGCATCATCATCATCATCATCGGATCATCACATTTTGCTGCACATTTGATTTTCTTTAAGACATTAATAAACCCAGCTGTGTGATCCCACAACTTGCTCTTCCAAGAATGCCGACTTCATAAATTAACATCTGCTCATCAGTGTAACCTCATCGTGTCAACTTCATGGATAAGGACGAGTCGGCACACTGAAACACTTCCCTAGTGTGTTTATTATGAACGTTTCATACTATTACTAGAAATAACAGTGATGTATGCTTTCAAGTAAACCCAACTGTAGTGGTTCAGGGTTTCTGAATGTAGTACTGAAGTTGATTACATACCATCCCATTTCTAGATGAGACTTTAATGGATTAATTTTGATGAATATTTAATGAAATTTAATTACATTTTCCCAGCTGGAACCTTTGTATTTGCGTGTTTCTGGTACAGTCGTAAATCTGATGCACAAGTGACATCCGCAAACAGTGATGGACGATAAAGCTGCTTCTCTAAGCCCACTTGGAGTTAATTTTTGTTTTAAAAAAACAATTGGATAGGAAGCTGGAAAGACTGGTTGTATTCAAGTTGTGCTAAAAGGAGTTAGCCTATCAGTGCAGCCATTTAAGTTCAATATAGTATCTCAATGCTAATCATGTAGCAGCAGCTTAGAGGTCCCCAACGCTAATGTCAGCGTCCACAGTCCACATTTCTAAAAGAGTTCCACAAATGATCAAAAGATCCTGAAATACTTAAAATCTGAATAGAATAACATTTTGCTCTGATCTGATGGTTGAATGAAATAAGTAACAGCCTAAAAACAAGAAATATTTTATGGTTGAGCTCATATCTCTATGTTCTCAATATTGTAGCAGCAAAAGGGGTGTTTGAAATAAAAGTGTTGCTTGTTTTGTGGATATACAATTTTTGATTAAGATGTGATTTACAGATTTTGCTATTAATTCATTAAAAAAACTTCCATTGAGTCCCACTTAAAATTATGCAATTAAAATATTAAATATAATGTAATATATTCCAACTGCTACAGAAATACTAATGTAAGCTGAAACAATTGTTCTAGATTTAAATTAAATGTAACAGCCGTTACATTTACAGTGAACCCCGGGGTCAGGGACGACAGCCACCCGCAAACAGATTATATCTGCAAATACTTGAGGCCTCTTGGGACACTTAAAAATCCTTATTTTAATAGTTCAAACACTAAGTATAAGTGGAAACCATCTTGGCGCAACCCACAGAAGCTAACATCTGAAGCCTCCCTTATCTCTGCTGTTTGGCAGTAGAGCCAATCAGCGCCAAGAACTGGTTGCTTTTAAATCATCAACCTAATGCTAAGTAGCACTGCTTCCAAGTATCTCAGCTTTCCAAGCTGCATTTTCTTTCAAATATTTTAAATATGCTCTATAAAAAAAAAAAAAAAAGATCTGCAAATTTTCTGCAAATGAATCGGAGATATGTTCCCCAGAAAAGTCCACAAATAAGTGAGTCTGTGAAAACTGGACCATGATCTGGGATAACTTGTTGCTTGTCTGCTCTTTATACAGCACCGCATGTTTAGCAAAAAAAAAAAAAAAAATGACTCACACGCTTTCTTCCTGGTCCAATTAAAAGCATTCTAAATCTCAAGCACAGCGAGGCCATTTTAAAACCTTGGCATACCTTGATAAATATCTCCACAACTCAGAGGAGACATGCCGGCAAGCTGACAGCATGTGTACATTTTGTTCTGATTAACATCGTATTTCTGTTTAATCTCCACACAACGGCATTTGAAGCTCCATAAGTCCTTAGCTGCACCTCAGAAAAAAAAAAAAAAGGCAGATGTTTCAGAAAACAGATTAAGAAGAGCCTTTGAAGCGATCCCGTTTTAAATCAGAAACTAGTGTCAGGAAGCCCTTTTGTTCACAAGGAGCTGCTCTTCCAGGAATCAGGCCAACTGTCAGCATTCAATAAGCTGCTTGACATTGACTGCGAGGTAGATGGAAGGGATCGAGTTTCTTCTGTCAATAAAAACATTTCAGGCAGTCAACTGGTGAGGTTATGCACCGAGCGATACTCTGCCGGTTTTGAGATGAAATTACATACCTGTGAAGCTGGAGGCAGCATTTATCGAAGGGGTGCCGCAAACTGCAACAGAATATGTCTTTATCTTTGCAGTTAATTTTAAAGGTAAGGGTTTGAAAAGACGCAGGTCCTGGCTCTGACGTCTGCGTCGTTGCGTTCCGTTTTTCTGGGACACGAGTTCAAGCGCTGATGTGTTTGTCAATCACTGCTGTCCAACAAAGTTGACACTCACTGCGTTTGTCATGGGTGACTGGAAGGGCAGCTTTAAACAGGGTGAGTAATCACTGTGTTTTAGTCATCGATCTCTGTATGCCGTCTCCTTTGTGAACAAACTAATTTCATGCCTTCCCTTAAGGAGCAGCTTTGTGGCCTCTGTGTACAAGTTACAACTGTGTACTCAACTGTACAACGGCACAAAAAAAGGAAGGCGGCTAAAAACCACCAAATAAATTAATTCATTCCATTAGGGTAATGTGTGTGTGTGTGTGTGTGGGGGTGTGTGTGTGTGTGTGTGTGTGTGTGTGTGTGTGTGTGTGTGTGTGTGTGTGTGTGTGTGTGTTTTTTAAAGTTTTGGATCTATATGGTAGAAAAACAAAGCAATACTGGGAAGAAAAAAAAAAAATTAAGTAACATTTTGCCATTTTCTGTCAATAACAGAATCCTGGTTTGGAACGTCAATAACCCACAATCTAATTTGCTTACGACAACACAAGAGGATTGTCAATTAACTGAATGCCTTAAGGAGATTGGGTTGTCAGACGGTTAATATGTTCTGAATTTATATTAAAAAAAAATTAAATAAAAAAATTATGATTGAGAATCTTTCGTGAAAATTTAATTGCATCCGAGGCCGTTGACAATGTAATAACCGTAATTGGCATTTCCTGGAGACGTCTTTGCGACACACACACGCACACACACACACACACACACACACACAAAAAACAGGTTTGCCGATATCACCGATAAAGAAATGATAACTTTGTAGGGTTTTCTCTTGGATGTTCGTTGCAGGTATTTTGGTGAGAGCGGTGCGCATTTTGGGCTGCGTGAATTTCTAATAAATCCTGGTTGCCTTCTCCATTCTACACTTGATGTTTGTGTTGTCCTTAATTCTTTAAATGGTAGTGAAATGGAGGAAAACAGTAGTCTGTAGCTAAACTATCTATGCTAAATGGTTGATAATCTCACACAGTCTACCCACCTCTCGGAGAAAAATTGGGTTATATATTAACACTCTTCCCTTTATCTCTCTCTCCCGCTCTCTCTCTTTTTTTTTGAAAACTTGACTTTATAACTTTTCTTAGCAGCATAGTAACTGCCACAATTGTTCGTGTCTTTCACTGCCTGCTGCTAATAACGTCACTCTCAAGTACTCCAAGCAGGAATGAACTATTTAACGCAGATATGGGGGTTCAGGGCAAATATGGATGTGTTTTTTGATCTGGGAGTGGGAACATTAAATTTTTACTCCTAAAAACAATCTTTGAAAATACAATATGATTAATTTTGTAATTGACAGGGCGCTGATTATTTATTTATTTACTTTTTAATTTGTATGAACAAAAAATAAATAATTAAATTGTGGAGGGCCCCTGTTGGTCAGGGCCCCTCGAATTGTCATCACTTTCCCCCTCTATGCCGCACCCCTGGGTTGCAGCATAATGGGCTCTTTTCCTCAGATGGAAATAAATGTGGGTGAAATCATTTAGAGCTCTAAAATACCAGTCAGTTTTGGCCCAAACTCTCACAAACTGAACATAGTTTTCAGCATTGCTGTTAGCATCACGTCAAAGCCAACGAAAGAGCGACTTCATTAGACAAAAATAAAAACTCTCCTTAAACATTTATTCACAACTGGAGATGAAACGTGACATCAAAGGTGGGGAAAGTTTGAAAATTATATACTATGGTTTCGTTTCCTATGTGATAAAACCGGGGCATTTTATCAAAGACTTTTTTTTTAACCACTCTACATCCACCTGTTTGTAACAATACCAAAGATATACAAAGTAGATATTGATCTAATTTCTCATGCTGCTCTTGTTTGCTATCCATAAAATGTGTGAATGTTTTTTTAGAGGCACCTGCCTTATTGTATGCATGCCACGATCAGCTCTAACATGGCAGCTGCCTTTTTGCCACTTTGCCAGAATAATGTTTTACAGCCAGCCAAGTGTTGAGGTGAATCTGTATAAATATTCAAAGAGAGAGAGAGAAAATGCTGGAACACGATAACTTCAGTCTAACTTTTTTTTTTCTTTTGCTGAGGCCATGACTAAGGAGCCAACAGGAGCCAAAATGAAGAAACAAAATGTTCAGAATGAATTTAGCTACACATCGACTGTGAGATGAGTTTTGAATAAGGAGCTAGTGTATTTTGCAGCTTGGCGGAAACATTTTCTACAGCTACTTAGAATTTGAGTTTTCTGCTAATGCCCCACACCGCTCAGGTGATGTCTGACCCGCCGCAGTGGCTGCATTTCCCCTGTGTTGCCAGGAGAGAGCACCGGTTTACCACACAGAAATTAGCTTACGATGTGATTTTTTTTCCCAACTTTTTGCCGTTAGGCTGAAGCGGAAACACATCGATGCCAAAATGCAATGCAGCCTGACCTAACACCTGCTAAGCTGTTGAGAGCACTGCAGTCTGTTATGCATGTATTCAGCTGAAACTGCCAACTAGGATTAGCATTGACCGTTTCCCTGTGCGCAATCAACTGTGTTCAGATCTCTATATGAAAACTTAGTCTCCTGTCTAGCACTGATTTAATGTCTTTATGGTTCAGGGCAATCTTGAGGTAAAAATCAATAAATCTCCACTATGATTATGGAAGACATAACCACCAGGTCTAGCTTATGAAGCTGTGGTTGCTTCATATACCCAAGGAATGGACCTTAACTACATATCAAACATGTTGTGTGATCTTAAACACCTAATTCAGGATCTCGCAGGATCTCAAAAAATGTAATTTGGGTCTCGCAAAAGCAGTTCAGGATCTCTTACGCATGATTCAAGATTTCCCAAACATAATTTAGGATCTCACAACAATTATTTGTAAAAGTAATTTGGAAACTCACAAAAGCAATTCAGGATCCATTTTGGAGTCAAGAAAACTCTGCATTGAGTCATTCATGCTCACATTCACACACTGATGGTTGTTAGCCAGTCCATTATAGCCAGAGCTGCCCTGAGGTTGCCAGAAAATCAGGCTGCACCAGTCTGAGACTGACCAGTTTAAGTTTTTTTCTACTACAATCAATGCATAATTCTAATGATTATGCATTGATTTCAGAAATCTGCTAACGTCCTAAAAAGTGTGAAAACATTTTACAAAAACCTGACAGTCTTCACAGAGCGATGTATTTATACACAAGGCTGAAGGCAGAAAAAAAACTGTTCCCACCTTGACGGCTTACAAACTTCAGCCACAGAGGACGCCGTCACCTTTAAGAAACTGTGGTGAGATGGCATCTTTTTTTAAAAAAAGGACAACCGATTAAGGTTTTTTTTTTTGAAGCTTGGAAAGCTTCACCTTTTTGTGCTCTTTAGTGACAGCTAAAACAGAAATCAATATGTCTGAGGCAACCATGGCATCCAATGAGTTAATGAAGAATCAATAATGAATGTCAGAGGGATTTTTTTTTTCATCCACCAGCTAAAAAATATCCAAGACAAAAGGAAAATTCTGTATCGTCTGGGAGCGACACGATCGGTGAACTGAAACCACACAGAAAACCCTCATAGAGGACAAATAATCAGAACCCTCTTCATATCACTGACTCCATTAATCAGACTTATGATTATGTCTCACTAGACAGCACTTAGCTTCCCCTGCAATGAAATGATTTGAACTATAGCAAAAGAAAAGTGTTTACAGTGGGAGAGATAAAAGTTTTAATGGGCACCTATAGCAGTTAAAGCTATAGGTAACACTTCCTGTAACACTTTTTCAATCAGAAGAATATCAAACCAGACACACACACACACACACACACACACACACACACACACACTCTCTCTCTCTCTCTCTAAAGACATCACAGGACTTAATATTCCACAGAAATCTTTCATTTCTTCACTTTCATATCAACACATCCAAACTTTTTCCAGAATAGTGTCAGCACCATCCTGTCACACAATGAAAGCAGACATTAATAATATTGAAAAATAAATTACTGAGACACACACACACACAAAAACAAACTCCAGGGTTCATTAAAACTTCATAAAGAGACTTCAAATATCACAGAAAAACTAAAAGCACCACAATAAACCATCTATTAGAAATAAATAAGTCAAGATGCTAACTTACAGTGCATTAAAGTTTTCACCTCGCTTCCCCCCCATGTTTTATTTACAGCCTTATTAACTAATAATTGCACTCACAATTCTACACAGAAATGCTCCGTTATGACAAGAAGGACATTTTTGTGATATTCCCAAATTTACTACATATAGAAAAGCAGGAAATTACATTTACCGAAGTATCCACAGCCTTTACTTCACACTCTGTTGGTTCATCCTTCATATTTAGACAATAGCTGCGTTTTCACTGGGCATATGATCGCAAAATTTGACATTCCGAAATTAATTCACTTAAAAACTCTCCAATTTAAACAAACAAAAACTGTTGTTTCTTTTTTGATAAAAAGTTTTGCCTCCGTGATGAAGTGTATGTGTTTTCCTTGGCCATACCAAAAGAAACACTTTTTCTGCATCACACGAATCACATGACAACAACTGGATGCTGGTCGCAAACTACAAAGAAGACAGTAGGAAGTGGTTGAAGGACCATGACGCAGCAACGAGCAAAAACTAATGAACGTGTGATTTTTAGCTGCGTTTCGTCTTTAATGGAAACACCACAATTCCAAAGTCGAGAGACTTTACGAACAATACGACCTGAAACAAAAAGCCGATTCAGTACCGCTTTGTTCTACATTTTACAACCAGCAAACCTCTCTCTCATTTAATTGACATTCACTGCTTCTGCACCAGTCATGTACGACTCTCATCAAATTAAATCTGGAATATTTTGTACAGGCAGTTCGACCAAAAATATTCCACTTGAGGAAATGGCATGGCTTTATTTCTTTTAAGAGGCAGAGGCAGAAAGTCTGAGATCATAAAAACAAAATATATGGAGGAGAATTTTGCCTCTCTAACCTGAGTCAGTGCCCAAGCACTAGATTCTGAATCCCTCCAAGCCACAACAATTAAAGCCAAAGCTCACTGTAAAATCAAGCCTTGTAATAATACTCTGGTTCTTAAATATTTATAGGCTATTGCATATAAACCCCGTGCTCCTTTTTTTTTTTTTTATCATTTGTCAGCAAAAAATGATGTAGTCCTTGGAAACGCGCTATATGGATACATGCATTCTGGAATGTACAAGGGCTGTGCTGATGATTGATTATTCAACGTGTTATACTGCCACCACTAAGTTTCAATGGGGGTAATCAGAAACCGTAAGAGTTCCTGCATCTGAGGCAAAGAGGAGCAGACAGAGACATGCCTTACAGCAGCGAAAACAAACACTCAGATGGAGTTTACTCTGTTCTCTACATGCAGGTTTACATTTAACAACCAACACGTCAGCAGCAAACCACATCCACAAACAAGTGTTTGGTAACTCCTGGAAATTACAATATAGAAACAATATTTACAACGTGGTGAGACAGGAATGGTGGTTATTTGACAGGGCAGGCCTGTTGGAGTCACTTTTTAACAGGAATTGCAAACATATTTATCTCCATTTCTCTACTGGCTGGTGGCTCCGACATGAGATTACTGAAATGAGCTAAACCTAATCTCTCCCAGGAGGTATCAGTTTGAGCTAGGCTAGTGTCTGTTCAGTGTGCTGATTGGTCCTTGTACAGTATGGCATCCTGCACAATTATGCAAGTTCAACGTTAAACATGTGTTTTGGAATTCACACCAGCCCTGTTTAGTTCACTTTAATCAAACTCTGGTTCGTTTGCAGAGAAAGTCTGGTTTGTTTAGAGGAAGTGTGAATGCGTAACACAACTCTGATGTGGACCAAAAAAGCGACCACTTGTCCACCTACCAACTTATTTCTTGTTTCAGGTGAAGTGAACTGGTGCGGTTCGAATGCATATGTGAACGCCAGGCAAATCTAGAGACCGCTCTAAAAGCAGGGAGCAGACTATAGAGCAGAGCATTCTGGGTAAGTACAACCAAAGGAAATGGCTTGTTGTCTTTGCTAAAGACAAAGGAGAAATCCTGTTCAAATTCGATGTGACTCCATTTAAGTTTACATTTTGTGAAGAAGGAAGTTGTGCTCAGTATCTTCTTCAGAGGATTTTATGTTGTTTCCTTCAGTGGTTCTTGGTGCAGCACCACCACAGGCGAGGAAGGGAACATTTTATCAAAAAATTTGCCTCAGTTAACGCAAACGGCACCAGCTGAAAATGAAACTAATGCAGCAACTCCCCATCAGCCGTAGCTTCAGATTCTACCAGACAAACAGCTGAGAAAACTCGCTTTATCTGTTAAATTTCCTCCACAAGTCCAGAAGTATTTTACCCCAAAACATCTTTTTTTGCATTAAATAATCAGCTGTAAAGTATCAAAACTTGAGTTTAAAGTCCATGCTATTCATTTCAAATCAGATGGACGACGTCAACATGGAGATCAGTCAGGCACAGGATATTTCCACTGGCCTCTCCTTGCACTGAGCCATGCAGTCACTATCACAAGCCCTTGTCACCATCATTCGTTTACCCTGGTCTACACAAAGGCCTTGAAATGTGTGTGTGCGTGATAGTCTGAACCAACAATAAATTGCCACATCGGCATCCACACCTCACCAATTGCCACATAATTACATTTCAAAGACACCCTGTGTGTTGACCTCCAAGCGGAGCTCGATGCTATATATAACGTTGTGTTCGCTGAAAGCCTCTTTACATCATGTGTGAACACACCGCCCCTCCTTCACATCCCAGGCATCAAATGCTGCCACTTTGGTAGCTCGCCTTGATGCCTCACAGAGACGTGTAAGGAATCCTCGGACGGCGCGAGCACACGTCTCCACACACATCTCCACACACGTCTCCACACACGTCTCCACACACACTTCTGTTTTGAAGTTTTGAAAGGATTTCAGTCATTTCAAATAGTTCTTCTCTATGTAGTCCATAAACATACAGAAGTATACATGTATGTGTATACATTCTAAAGGTTATGTAGCCTAATTTTTTTATTTCAACATAACTTCATTATACTCGTTTGGCACTGATGATGGCTTTACAATTTGAACAAATAACTTCCTTTATAATCCCTGATGTACCCAATCAAATCGTAAGAGCTCTCGTCTTATGTAACTTTTCATTGACTTGTTAATAGTCTGGTTTTGGAGACCAATATCAAATAAAACCAGACAAAATACAAATGCATTCACTGAATAAAGATGTACCTTAAGGGAAAAGCCATTCATGCTTTAATTACAGGGGCTGTATCATGTATTCTGCAGGCGTATAGTGGCATTTCATAGCGCAATCACGTAATTTAGGATGCTAGAAAAGTGCTATATATATATATATATATATATATATATATATATATATATATATAAGACATTTGACAATGTAATTGAATGCCTTCAAATTGGACCTCTGTCTCTAAAAACTCTTGTTCTTTGTGAAACTCTGCCTTCAGGAAGTCAACACAACATGGCTCCTCTATTAACCCAGGACTGTTAAAGCAACAGGCCCTCAGTGACGAACAACAGCTTTAAGAAGAACTTTGAAAAACACCTGAAGAGGATGTTTACCTGATTCTGTACCTCTTGAACTGGATAACAGATAAGGCTCCATCCAAAACACAACGGATGTTACCCGGGGTAATGTTAATGTTACCCTCTGGCATTTTGTTCTGCCTCTTTCTTTTAAATGCATGTAGACTGGAGAAGAATGCTATAGGTCACCAGAGTGTAAAATTACCAGCTATTGGAATTGCTTGACAGCAGCTGTCTATGCTAACGGTGGCAAAACCATTTGCGTATTTGGTTTAGGAGGCTGGTACCTTTTCACATATGGCCACTTTAGTTTGGAAGGTTTTTCCTCTGAAAAAAATAAAAAATACAATCGTCCTCTCAAAACTGCCTTTTCCATTTAATTATGGCAGCAATTACAAATTTGAAGCATTTAGGTGAGAAAAAAAGGAGGTAGACGGGACAGGGAAAGGCATCAAAAGGTATAACATGGCAGCACACACAAAACTTACCACTAGATGAAAAAGCTAACACCTTTAAGCCACTCATACTGTTCAGATATTATGACACAGGTTTCCAAGGCCAGTTGGTAAGCTTTTAAATACACTGACATACAGGGATGTTTTGATTATGTCACATGCTTTCTCTATGCTGTCTATTTATTTTCTATTCAAAAGATCTTGAAGCCTCTGAAAGGTTGAAGAGAGAACTTCTCAGCGGCTGGTGGACAGAGCAGGAATGATACAAGCCAACACGCACTGTGGTTTACTGGGCAAGGATGTCTTGGACTATAAAAGGTCATTTTTATCCACCTTACATACTCATCCGGTCCTGAAATTGACAGAACAAAACCCAGTCAAAACTAAACATTATTCTAGAAGTTGGCAGATATTTGCTTGCGTATCTCCAGGATTATTTTGGGGAGAGAGCTTCTGAATTATTTCTGCTTCAGTTACATAAACACACTCCTGCCAAGATCTTCTCCATGTGACACAATGGAGGATTTAAAAGTCATACAGTGTTCTGCGGCATACGTAACTGAAGGAATTTTTAGGTTTTGCACATTGCACTCCGAATAGCGTTTGAGAAAGCAACACATATTGTCATTGTTTTGGATTAATTACCAATATGACATATTGGAAGACATCTGTCCCCAACAGTGTAATACAATAAAACCCTGATTTAAAGTACCAAACAGAACGGCTTATATCCCTTGAAGTTTTCCCAAATTTTGTCATGTCAGAACCGCAAATATTAATGCGTTTCATTGGGAATTTACGTGATAGACAAAACCAAAGTGTTGCATAACTGTGAGGTGGCAGGAAGTCAGAGACTCAATTTCCTTTCACAAACCAAAATATGAAAACGGTGGTTTATCCCTTTAAAAAACAATCTAATTGTGACAATTAACCCTGGAAGAGACCCAATTAGTAACCACAGTCCACCTGTGTTTAATGTAATTTGCGGAGGCCTCAGAGGTTTGTTAGAGAAGATTAGTGAGCAAACAGCTTCCCGAAGTCCAGGGAACACACCAGATGGCTAAATATCAAAATGAAGTTGTCATTGCAACATCAATGTGTACAAAATCACAATGGCAAATGGATACTTGGATGCAATTCCCTGTTTGCTTTTTTCTCTCTCAGACCTGATGTATGTTTTTGGCAGCTGAGATGCTAACGACTGGGGAGAGCGGCATGGATACTATGATGGGAAAGAGGCAGAGGGGTGAGAGCAATATGTATAAATAGTTAATATGTTTATTGCAGTTCACAGTTATAGAAATGCGATTTGAGGCTCAGATGGAGCTAAATACAGGGGAACACTGAAGGAAAAGTTTTCAGATGATGTAGAAGTGGGTGAAGGTTCACCTTGCAGTAAGATGAAATTAAATATACTGCCAGATTATTTATCTGTCATAATGGCCCAGCATTAAGGCCTAAAACCAAATAACAATTAGCAACCAACTGCAAAACTTGAAAACTGATGTTTTGCTCGTAAATCCAGTCTGATTGATTTTAGGGTGTGTTGCAAACAAGAATGGACAAAAGTGTTAGCCTTTAGATGTGCAATGCTGACTGATAAAATATCCATAAAAAGATCAGAAATTTACTCTTTGAAAGCAACATACATAAGTTCATACCATTCATGCAAACATTTATGAACGTAAGTGGTTCTCTGTCAACTAAAATTTACCATGAATGAACATCTGATAAACTAAACACTCATCTTTCACCTTCACGATGCCAAGCCACCCTGATCCCAACTAACGTGAACACACTACTCGCCTCCCCTTTTCTTTTTTTTTTTTTGCTTTTCCCATAATGTATCCGGAACGCCCAATCACAGCTATTAAAGAGGATAATGAACTCCTCTCATTATGTAGATGCTAATCATGTAACACAGTCTTGTAATTTGACACACTTGATTTATGGTGGGAGATGCCCCACCCGCCGCCGCCGTCATTATGCAGCGAGAAACTTAAAATCCTTTTGGAGTTAATAATCGGAGGCCTCCACAGCTTGAAACGTGTCAGAGCGCCACACACGTAATGAGTTGCCGAGGCGATGTATAGCGCGCTGAAATGATGCAATATGCAAGTGGAGAAAACGAGATCACAATTAGAGCTGTCAATCTGCATGTAGGAAACAACAATAAGAGGGCAGTGACTGGTGTACACTCTGTCTCTCTCTCACGCACACACGCATACAAGCACACACACACACAGGTGTTATTTCAGCATTATGTGCATCTCTATCTCCCTGCTTAAGATACTTCTGTAGATGAGGAGCATAAAGTCTGGTACAGGAAGTTTAAGATGATTTATTGTGAAAGTGAAGCCATGCTCGCATGGAAGGATTTGTTTTCTAGCATCTCAATTTTTTTTTACCCGACAGCTTCCATGCATTCATATTTTCGATTAATCAAGTCGCCCAGACAACCCTTGTTACTTGTGTGCCAATAAGCGCACCAACAATAGAAGTCAAAAACATTTTTTAATGGCATCAGGTGATTTTTCCTGTGTTAACAAGATTTCTCCCATGCACCATATCTATAAAATAATAGCAGATAGTTACCTATGTATGCATGTTCAGTATAAATTATTTGTGTTACCTGAGATGTGAAGAATATTAAATATTTTAACCCTAATATGTTTTTTTAAGAGAATATAATAAACTACTCAAAATATTGAAATATTTCAAGAAACGTAACCCAGAAACCAGGTAATATTGTCTTTTGTAAATGAGTTTTTAGCATCACTTAAGTGTCAAGTGTTAATTACATCCAATATTCAATATTCATCAGGAATATTTCTTCACACTACGGATAAAAACCACAGAGAGAGCAAAGAAAAGCAACGCAAAGCAAACAGTGATGAGACTAAGTAACGGTGGTGAACACATAATAAAAACGGAAGTCTGGCATATGATGGAGACAAAAAGATCAATATTCTAATGATTATAAAAGCTCTAACAGGCAGGCTTAGTGAAAAAGATCAGTGTTATATAAGTTATGTAAGTGTTATCTGAGGCTGAATTAAATCAGTGGAATTTTGATGGGTTTTGCAGCCAAAGGGTGGGAGAGGTCCAAAAAACGGAAACCGCACTGAAGGCTTTTCTCACCAATATCAGTTGTGAACTGTCGTAGCTGTAAGTCTAAGCTTCTTTTATCTGCTCATTTCAGCAGGGGAAATGGATTCAAGAAATTTCCTGTACATGTATTTTTGATTGGGAGGTGAAGGAAATGGGATTGCGTTAAATATAAAAAGTCTACTAACAGAACGTATGGACCATCTTCTAAAAAATATAGGCAAGCAAGAGCACTTTGTGTGTGTAAATGAGCACAGAAGGTTGGGTCATTGTGAAGCACAGCTCTATCTACAGAGTGGATTCAAACACACACTATGCACTTATATCCAATAGAAATGTTTATATCTTCAGTCAGAAAGAATCTTGTTTTAATTTAATTCACAAACTGTTAAGTACAACACCTGCTTTCGAGAACATAAATGTCCAATTAGACCAAAAATATTTCCGAGGAATATATTTTCAGTAAAACCCCCCCCCCAAAAAACGCTAAAGCGTCTTCTTATGAAATGTGATGTGAATGTAAAATTCACTTACAGCCATCAGCTGCACAACTTTAAGAATCAGAGGCTCATTAAAGCTTTGCTTCGCCGCAAGGCAACGCACACAGCGCTTTGTTCCACAGTGAGGCAGCCTGAGGCACAGTTTTTACTATACAGTACACAATTTACTGTGTAAAACCCTATGAAGAAAATGTAGGCTATATGTGTATATGCTGTTAACGGTGCTACAGATGGAAAGTGCTTAAGAAAAAGTCATTAGAAATGACACTGATGAACAAATTTCTGACATTCTTTCACTCATTATAGTGGCATTTAGCAATTAGAAATTATTCTGCTAATTCCAGCTGACCTAAAACAAGAGAAGAGATGTAAACATGTGGTTTCAACTGTATGTACAAATGCATTACAGACATGTAAAAGCAGTTGCATGCTTCCTATTGCTTTTTGTACACATATCACTCTGAGTATTACACAGTGTTTGTCAGAATGCAAACATATACACCAACACTACCAACATAATGCAACCTGAGGGAACAGCAAACTTGACCACAGAAATAGGAAACCACTAAAACCAGAAAGAAAATCAAATATTTTTAATTTAATTAAATTAAAAGTACAACAATGTAACTCTCAAAGGGGAATTAAATAGCTAAACGTTGCTAACTTTAAGCACAAGAGCTAAATATATGGCTGTCATTGTTTTAAGGTTAAGGATAAACAGGGAAATCATTACTTTTTTGTTACAAATTAGTCAATAGCTATGTCCAATTGTAATGAACATTTTGAACAAACTTTTAAAATATATATATTTTAAAAAGAGAAAGCACATTTACGTGTTTCCATTTTCTAGTTTGGAGCAAATCAACCAGCATAATTTTGTCAGATGTTGATGTTACACTTAACAACCTCACTTAGCAACCTATACTTCCTGTAAAACAGGAAGTAGATTACCCTCATTTTCCTTTGATTAGGTTTCATGGGGTTCAATAATTCACTCTGAGATTGTAAAATTAGACCAAATTTGTATTTTTTAGTCAACAAACACTTAATCCCAAATAGTTGTACTTCCTGTGCAACAGGAAGTAGAGGCTGCTAGCAATAGCATGGACAACACATCCTGGAAAATGGAGAAAGTTTTTAAGGAATGTGTTGTTAACAGACAAGTTGTAACTGTTCTGCCATGTCAACTATCGTTAGCAATGTTACATGCTGTATGGAGACGTAGAGAAAGAAATGCAGTTCTAACGAACGGCCACAGCAGAAACAGCTAATCAGTCACAGCCTCGCATTCACCTCATTCCACATGAGGTGAATGTGAAAAATTTATTTGGGAAATGGATTTCCATCTTCCCCGTATTGCATTATCTCTTTTTGTTAAAACCAAAAACCTCCTCAGGTCAGTGTAAAAACATGTTTGTGAAATTGAGGAACTTATTTCGAATTTTGGTGTTTCCGTCAACTATTTCAGGCGCGATGCTTCAAAAGGCACATAAAAATATGCTGATGGAGACACGGCTACTATTTGAGAAAAATGGAATAAATGCTAGACTGAAGTCCAGAACTACTTCCATGACAATGTTTTTACATTTAAGAGACAAAACTATAAGAGGACAGAAGAAAAAGCTGAAAAAGTAAAAAAAACAAAAAAAAACAAAGGCAAAACAAGATGTAGATTAAACAGATGTAGTAACTACTAAAACATTTGAAGGAATTCACAAAAAGACAGAACAAGACAATTAGGTTCACTACAATGTTGTTGTTTTTGTTATAATCAACAGTCAACAACTCTTATACAAAAGAACGCTGAGTGTTTGCCGATCGCTTCTTTTTAAAGTAGATTCTAAAAGATTTCCTGAAAATCTTTTACATCACGGAGGCAGACACAGTCAACAGCCTAGTGTCATATTCATGACAACGCTGAAAACTCCCAAATCTCCTTACCCTGAACACTGGCACCTGCAAAGAGGGAATTTTGGCAGCAAGCCCTGGCAAGAGCAAAAATCTCCAGAGTGCTGATGCCAAAGCAGTTGCAGGGACATCCCATCGCCACGGCGACGAGGACATGGCCAGAAGCTGGTCAACATCATAGCCAGGTTTAAAAAGAATAGCAGGAGCAGCTGGCACAAAAGTTAAGAAATAAACTTAAACTTGTAGTCATTTTTCTCCTGCATTTAAGTCTATGATTATTTGTCATCAGCAAATGTTGCTTCTTTTGTAATAAAAGCTACCTTAGCGTAGCACCACAGCAAGCCTGAGGGAGAGTTGACTGCAGTTTCATCATATAATAAAAACAATAAGGTCATGTGTCTTGTCAAATATATAGCAGAATCAGAATATTTAAGAATATTCAAATAAACCACATCACTGTTTGCCATTTTTTTGGTTGAATTGTGAAGGCGACACATTCTAGGTGTACTAATTCATTTTCACCTAAAAATCATTGCATCAGTCCAAACATATTAACTTGGACTAAAACTAACTTAGTGCTGTTGTACTTTAAACACTTCAGTCTACAAATAAGATAATAAAGTAACGGAACTGAATCCAGTGTCATATGTGAAGAAACTTCCTAGTGTCACAAACCAAAGCGACAGGAAGCAACACTTGAGTGTATCGCACAACATGAATATGCTACTCAGTGGAACCCTGCTTATTCACCGTTCAGTATTCATAGGTTCACATGGATTTGTAGATTTTTCTGTGGAACGCATCTCCAAATTATTTGAGAAAAATTTGCCTGGCCATGGATTTTTTCATTGAGTATATCTAAACTAGTCGACGAAAAATAGGTTGGAAAGTTGAAATTCCCATAGCGTTTGCCAGTAGTGTTTGGCAAACACCATTGGCCACCATTTACAAAGCAGCCAATCCTGAAGCTCCATTCATTTTCCTTGTTACTGATTGGTATTTAGCACAAGAGCAGAGATAAGGAAGACCTTGGTTGTTAGCTTCTGAGGTAATGCTAGGATGGTTTCTACTGTGGATATTAAAGTGTACTGTGGCATGTTTGGAGTTTCAACTAAAAAATAGGTAGCTATGAAGGTTTGAGGGAGTCTCAAGTATTTGGAGACTTTAGCGATTATTTTCGCAAAACCCACCCCCTAAAAACTGGGGATCTACTTTATTAAGCTTATTTACGTCGAGGGGCAAATTCAGAAAAAAAGGCAAAAACCATCAAATTTTTTTTTTCATTACAGACATAAAATTCAAAAACAAAATTTTCTATTGTATTTCTACTGTTAACTTGCATTTTCAGGATCTTTGCAGATAGTTTTTATTCATTTGGAAACAATGCAAATAATGTCACCAATCTGCCTGATTGATGGGAGAAGATGCTGCCAAATATTCTACATGAGCAGTAACTATATTTAATCACTGGTTATAAACATATCATTTGTTTTATTTCAGTAATCTGATTACCAAAAATGTATCTAGTTGTGAAATTTATACTGAGTCAGAAATTTTATCCATGACAAATTACTGACAAAATGTGGTTAGCCCAAGCTAACAAAACAAAAAGGTTGTAGATTTGATTTAGTGCTGGACTCGTGACGCACTCCAATTTGTGGTTAGGAAATATTAATTTACATGCTGAATGATGAGACTGAATGAAGTGATTGAAGAACATGAAAAAAAAAAAGTAGATAAGAAAAAGCTTCAAAATGGCAGTAGGTTTGTCTCTCTGGTATCAGCCAGGTGATCACATGACCCCACAAATAAGGAAAATAAATCCTCTCTGAACTAAATCTCTCACTTAAGTTTTGTGGGACACCAGAGCAACATAAAACACTGATTAAGAAATGATGCTTGTAACAGCAAATGAAAATATTCCCATTTGGGATTAGCAGCTTGTTGAGTGAAAAATAAAAATCTGGTCAAATATTACAACCTCAGAGCGCTGCTCTGAACAATTTAACCCCATGAAACAAACCTAAGCAAAGGAAAATTAGGCTAATCAAAGAGTAGTGAAAGCAAATTATCCAACTTCTAATAACACAATAAAAAAAGAGCATAAAGTTTCTGAGTGCAGCTTTCAGTGAAAAATTCACATTGTTTTACACACGGTGAGCTTGGCGGTCTGTTTATGTAAAACCTCTGGCTGATAATTGTCTCAGTTACTCTGATTGTTTGTTGGCGATGGGTGAAATGGGAACAAAAGTAACACTTAATCCAAAGAAATTAACATTATGATCTCGGAGGATGAAAAAACATATTGCATTCCAGAGACTTTAACCCTTTACTGTCAACATTCAGGAAGACCTGAGGGGGAAATCTGCAGACTTAATGGATTCAGACTTTTCATGTCTGAGAACCGTCCTGCACTAACGTTCACTTTGATATTCCCAACAAAACGAAGTATTGATTCTTCATTATCATCATCACCACTAACGCGACCATAACCCCACTGTTGAGGATTTTAATAAATTATGCATACGCTGTTCAAACAATCTGCACATTTCTAATTGCCTGCCCACTGATCTCCATAGCAACAAAGGCTGCAAGCACAGCCGACTTTCCTCCCCATTCCCAGCTACAATCAGTCATTTGCCCCTCCCTTTGCTCTAATTTCCCTCATTAACTCTAAATCAGATATTGGAAAAAAATAAAAAATAAAAGCTAGTAATGCTTTCATCCATTTTTAATAAGGCCTAACAATGCTTAAGTAAGTGTTGTTGTTGTTTACTTTGTTGTCTTCCTGCTCATGCCGTTGGAGATGCACACGGAGAAAACAAAATTGAAAACTTGAAGTTGTTTTAGGTTTCAGTTCCGTAAAGATATGCGTTTCACTTGGCTACCATTTCATTTTTCCCAAAGATTTCATCAAGTTTACGTCTACAGGCACATTCATATTTTAAATTTAAAAAAAGCATTGCTTTGAGACGTTGCTTCGTTAAGATGAAAACATAGTTACACATGTAGGGCATTTTTTTGTTTTTTGTTTGGTGCTCTATGGAGACGTGTATAAAACATCACTGCTCTAACGTGAACAGCTAAAACCTTGAAACATTTTGCAACAACTTACCTTCCCATAAATGATTATGTCTAGTTAAAATCTAAAGAACTAATTTACTTGTTTTTTTTTTGTTTTTTTTTTTAAATAAAATTATAGCTGCATAAAGTTTGACATCTGTGTCAAAGTTTTGGTTATCGACTGTTACTGGTTCTGTGGAGAAACGCAGGTCCTCCACAGAACCAGTAACGATTATACACAACATTAAAATAAAATAAAAAAAGAGAAAGGAGAACATAAAAAAATATGTATTCATAAAATGTCTACAGAAGAATGATATTAAAAGAGCAGTGATTGAGCTTTGATTTAGAAGTCTCAATGGATGGTCTGTATTTAATTAACAGTGGGAGCTTGTTTCAGAGCTTTGGGGCCTTTACAGTCTCCATTACTAACTACTATACATCAGGGATCAGCCGAAAGCAGCTGTTTAGAGGATCCAACAGGTCTGGAGTTACGCTAATAGGAGGCAAGCTCAGATTCAGTGTCTGCTCTGCACGAAGCTTTAATATTCAACTAAATAGTTTCAACTAAATAGTTTCATGCTCATATCGGGTTTTTTGTGCTAGTTCAGATCTAGTCAGTTAGGATTCGGCACACGTGGATTTCCCGTTTAATAGTTCAACATATGTGTTTATCAAACAATCACAGTTTTGCTTCTAGGATGAGGTGCTATTTTTGGCCGTTTCTAAATTCCACAAAATTGCAATGGAAACACCTTTCTTGCATCACGAGTCACATGACCAGCAACCGGGTAGTCGGAGGATGACGGCGTGGAACGCTTTTCAACGAACAAAGTTTTCCACATGTAATTTTAACTATGTTATTGAATGGAAACAGCACAATTTCTAAACTGTGATTTTTTTTGTTTTTGGCGAATATTGAAATATTGTTGTGCACAATTGTAATGAAAGAACAGCTACTATTGGCTGTTTAAATGGTAGCTAACAACATGACAAATAGCATCGCATCTTGGTATGTGGGATTTCAAAGCTACTTTTTCTTTTGAATATTTAAGATGTTCTCTATGAACAATTTGAAATTATGTTCCACAGTAGAATCTGCAAATACTACACCACAAATGGCTGGGGGCATCAGCTACTCTGATCTCACAAACAGAATGAATATGAACGTTTTCTGTAGTTCTCAAACGGACATTTACAAGATTATGTGATAAAATGATCCTGAGCCCGCAAAGCCAATGTAAAAATGTAACCATAAAGAAAAACTGGAACACATAATGAAGTTTAAACTGCTTCAGAAAAAAAGTTATTCAATAAGTCATCCTTAAAAATCTTCAGATATTTAAAACTTTGTAAAGCTTCTGTATAAAAAGAGCTTTTTGATGTCGATGAGATCTTCCTGGTGAAATAAATGCAGAAATTACTCAGAGTTTCTGTTGTCGCTTGGACATGAACCAACACATAACTACAATTTTTTGCTGCAGCACAGGAAAAAGAAAGTTGCAAAAGATGCAGCATTAACTCCAGGGTTGTTCCAGACGCGATATTTTCTGCATATTTCTCCCATGAAACGGTGAAAAACATTCCAAAGAAACTAATGCGGCATTTGTTTCATTGGTGGAGCAGATGAAAATGATCATCGCCGCGGCGATGTCTGCCAATGACTTCCAACAGATGCTTTATGCATATTGAATCCAACGTCACGCCACCTGTCTCCTCTGCAGAACTGGTTAAAAAAAATATCCGCCGTACACTTTGCCGGAAAACAAGAACGATGGAAAAATAAGCAAAACAAAATGAAAAACACAACATGTTTACATATTATTTTTTCTACCATTTTGTTTTTGAGCCTAAAAGAGAAAATTTGAGACCAAACTCAGTGCTATTGACTTCCAAGCTATGGACATTGCTTTTTGTTTAATAAGTAAATATCTTGTTTTATGAAGACAGTTATACAGTTATAATTCCAGTTATACTTAATCAACTATGTTCAAACAAGATCCAAACATTTCAACCTGAGAACCACTAAATCATCTCATTTAACCAGAAAAAAATGATGACCTAAGTTTCCCTTTCCTTAATTTGGTTCCTTACTCTTTGCTTTTTATCTTGCTGAAATTGACGACATTTTGACATTTGCACAAAGGCGCCTGCCACCCATCCATCGTCACCGCCGCATCATGCAGGCATCTAAACTGAACATGGCCGTTAACAAGATCTCCCCTTGGCTCCCGAGTGTTGATTAGGCCAGGTAGTCAATAAAAACCGCAGCCGGAGCTGTGGCGTACCACACACACCCAGGTGTCTTTTATCAGTTTCTCTACAGCCTTCAGCCTCACCAGCAGTCAATAGCAGGAAGACACTAATCCATAACTGCGACGGCAGCGGGGCGTCTGGCGCGAGCCCGCGTGATTAAGAGTGAACATTCGAGCGGCATTATCGCAAACATCTGCCGAGCCGGGAGCGACACTCGCGTTCCCCCCATGTGGAAAGCGGGGCCGACCGTACAGGAAACAGATGAGTGGGCTTCAATCTGCACACACACACACGCACGCATACGAGTAGACTCATCCAGTGTGCCTCATTTGACACACAGCTGGGCGAGTGTCAGGGCTGAGCAGATAAATGCTTGCCCTGCAGTACGCGGAAAACAAAGGTGTTTCCTCAGAGGATAGAAAAGCTGCAGTGAAACTGCAAACGCAGAGGCGTATGGAGCGTGTGCGTGTGTGTGTGTGTGTGTGTGTGTGTGTGTGCGCGTGCGCACAATGATGAACACATACAAGAACTGTGGTTCTTTTTTTTCCCTTCAGTTCTGCCCTCAAACCACCATGACGGAACATCTTTTTTTTTTTGTCTTAACCAAAGCGAAAACCTTTCCACTTGTCCTCGCGACCGCAGCGAGCCTCGACGGACCCAACCGCATCAGCATTTATACCAACACCAGAAATAGACCCACTACCATGTGTTTTTCCTCTGTAGTTAATTAAATGAGTAGCTTATCAGGTGCAGATTAAGTTTGCTTTTGTGCTCAACGTAATTGTGATCACAGGAAAAGGTTCACTGTGTCACATTGAGGCTTCCTTTGGAGACGTCTACCCGTTCCGGGGCGGAGAGCTGAGATCGAACAACAGGGTGAGGAAGCAGCACCTTAACAGCGTTTGGTTGGAACATCTCTCCACAGGTAACGGTGTAATGAAGCCTCTGGCTGTGATCACCATGCCCTTTTGTGCACACGAGACCATGGATGTGTGCTGTGTGTTTCCAGCTCTGGTGCATTTGTGTAAAGCACTCCCATCCTGCCAGGGTGATGGATGCTCCTTTTTGTAGCACAGGTTAGAAGGCATCCTTGATGGGATAGGCCAGCTGTTCATCACTCCTGCCTCTCCTTCGTTGCCCCACTTCACACCTCCATCTATTCTCTGCCTCCTTTTTTCCAGCTGTACATGATGAATGGCCCGTACAACAAATGTGCACAGCGATATCTAGCAATTTTTCGAGCTTTCTGAACCTTTTTTTTCGCCATCCTCGTACATACGTCTTCCCGCCGATGGTTGGTAGTTAATGAATCTCAAAAAGTTTTTTTCATTTAGCTCAATCTACAGCTAGACGAGTTGGAGCTATATTTGCTGATCTAAGCCAAATACCTTCACCTCTGGTCGGTTAAGCTAAATGGTGTATAAAGGAGTCCTCTCTTACAGGTTTCATGCTCAGAACAGATGTATTTTCCAGGCCAATCCCCATCACCAGTTTAATTTTTTCTACACCTTATCTACTTATTCTGATTTTGGACAATTCCGAAAAACACAGAGTAATAACAATAAGCAGATATTTAAGCTTTTTCGGCACAAGTGACCTTATTTGAAGATTGAGTAAACTGGAGAAAGAAACCATCTACCCATTATGCAGCAAACGGCCCGTTCAAACCTCGAACAACCACATCAAGAACTGTATCCTCAACACTACAAGTGCCTTTTCTGCCAACTGTAGCCACCGCAATGCACCAGTTTGCTTCTTATTTGTAAAAGTAGTAGCTTGGAACCAAATTAAGAAATCAATCAATCAATCAAATTTTATTTGTATAGCACATTTCAGCAGCAAGGCATTTCAAAGTGCTTTACATAATTAAAATAAAAACAGCATGTGACATTGATTAAACAGTGAGAAAGAGAAAGACATTTTGAAAAAGATAAAAACATTAGACAGTGAAACAGAGAAATAAAAACAAGTTAATAACTAGATGAAAAGTAAAGATAAAAGCATTAAAAACATCAAAACCCACAATTTAGCCATACACAACTCTAAACAGGTGGGTTTTAAGTTGAGATTTAAAGGCACTCAGTGTTTCAGCTGTTTTACCGTTTTCTGGAAGTTTGTTCCAGATTTGTGGTGCATAGAAGCTGAAGGCTGCTTCTCCTCGTTTGGTTCTGGTTCTGGGGATGCAGAGCAGAACCAGAACCAGAAGATCTGAGGGGTCTGGACAGCAATAACAGATCTTTAATGTATTGTGGTGCTAAACCGTTCAGTGATTTATAAACTAACAACAGTATTTTAAAGTCTATTCTTTGAGCTACAGGGAGCCAGTGCAGGGACTTTAAAACTGGTGAAAGAAATGACAAAATTATTCTTTTTTTTGTGCATCAAAGTACCTAGCAGAGCAACATTAGTTTTAAATAGACAGAAATACAGCAATGCTTTTTGGGTAAACAGGATCATGGATGGGTGGAAAACCAAAATTATGGAAAAAAAAATTAACATAAAGACATTTTTTGATGTTTAAAATCTGGTTGAAATGTCAATCAAGTCAGACTAACCAAGCCTCACTGTTGGTGTCTTTGCTAAACTAAATGGGGTCAGGGCCTCTGCAGTTTTCCTTGTATTTTCATAGGGTTATCATTATGTAATGTGTTATGGGCTGGGATCCTCCTTCGACCCAATTCAGGTGGTGGGAGATGGAAGGAAAATCCAATTTTTCAGCTTCGGATCTGGTGATCAATCAAGTCAAAGCTGTTCAATTTTGATCCCCAGCAAACCGATTGCAACATTTCGTCTTTGGACGTGTGTTCCAGAGATTTGGGAGCAGGTGAGCACTTATCTTGCCGTGCATTGACCCTGGCTTCTACGAGGGAAAGACAATACTGATCTCGGCTCAATGTAAAGGCGTCGTTGACAACAAACACTGCGAACAGAGCTTCAATATCCTAAGTACATCTTGTTTATCTAAGCACAGCTCCACTCTGATGAATCAGTCGAAGAACATTAATCTTTGTTTACTCTAGCTGCCAGAAAAGATACCCTGGGATTTATGCAGTCTCTGGCTTCCTCACTTCCATATAACTGCTCCTTTCGGTGCTACTCACCCACTTACCCAAACGGGGGAGATGTAAAGTGAAATGCATTAGGGTTCAGTATCACAACTAGCCATTACTGAAGCTTGCTGTGGTTTCACTTTTCATTCAGATGACAAACAGACAGGAAAGGTGTGTGTGTGTGTGTGCGTGTGTGTGTGGGGAGGGGTGTGTGTGTGGGGGGTGCGATCTCCAGGTTCAAAACAACAACCCAGTGAAGCCAAATACGTCGCTTGGAATGGAGATGGAGCCGTCAGCAGGCTTGTTAGGGAGGGTGACTTGATAAACAGAGTAATTCATCATCAGTTTCCCTGCCAAGGCACCAGAGTCACAGCCTACTGCTATAGGAGGGGAGCGTGGGGTGGTGGTGGTGGGGGGGTGATGGGGTGCCATGTCCTTGATGATTGATTTGAATAAACACGAGAACATCAACATTAATGTTGATTGCTGATTAAGTTCAGATCCATTATGTTCTCCCGGCTGAGATGCCCCCCCGCCCCCTCCTGCTTTTCTTTTTATCACCTAGCTGACATCCTTCTGCCTCGTTCTCTTCATCTACATCTTAAGTGTCTGACAAAAGCAGTAGAGGGTTTGTATGGTTTGCTGGCATCAGGTGCTAAAAGCTCACAGATCAAAGCTGGGAGAAGGGAAAGGAGCTGAGGAACTGTTTATTCAGCTCTTTGGTTTAAGCTAATCCAGCAGCTGCAGTCAGACTTTTTTTCAGCAGCCAGGCAGCCTTGAATATTAGCCGCCGTGAGTCATTTGTAGCGGTGGACTCCGCTAGCTAAAACGTTAACCCTAAAGTAAATAAATATTAGTTCCACGAATGCTAAAGCGCTACACCAACATGGAAGCCAATTCTAAAGTGCTAATTTCACATCAAATTATATTTGCTACAAACTTAATTTTGACACTATAATGTACATGTTCTGAAGTATTTATGTTGCTTTGTTCTCTACTCTGTTATATTTTGTTCTTGTATGTTTCATGTCTGAAATGAAGTTATTGGAGAAAAGAAAGAGTGCTGCTATGTACATAAATTTCAACCATTTCAAAATGAGAGCATGAACACTTCATTTAACGACATGAAGAATTTTTAACAGCAAAACTTCAACACAGATGTCAAACTACATTCAACTGAAAGCTTACAAAGCAGACAAATAAATTGGCGCTCCCAGAAAATTATAAACATTTTCAAAATTAGCAAAATGCTAAGTGAAAATTTTGATTTGCTACTAGCGAGATAACGGAGTGTGCCCATCTATGCGCGAAACATTTTAAAAGTTAGCAAAAGTGCTAAGCAAAGAATTAGTTCCGTTATAAGCGAATTAGTGGAAGTTTTTCCATTAATGGCTATTCGTTTATAAAAAAAAAATAGAAATTGGAAATCAAAAATAGAAACAATCAGTCTCTAATGAATACCATGAATGAAAGATGCATACAGTTGCTCTTGATTAGTGCTAGCCCAGAGGTTAAAGTAAAAGTAAAAGTAAAACAGTAAAAGTACAACATCATTTAGAAAAATGAATATGAGTTTGGTTTATTTAAAACAATTCCAAAGCTGCAACACAAAGAACGCTGCACTTTGATCATATCTTTTATTATCCTGGTTGTTTTTTACTCTGCTTAGAGCAAGTATTTTATACCCGGTACTAAATCTGTTCAAAACAAGGACACCTGTCAATAAAACCCAGATGATTTCTTTCCCATCATTGGCCTAAAGGAGGGCTGGTAAAACCCGGTTGAGTAATACAGGCGGTGACATCGTAAAAATCTAACTCTGTTGAAAACGTCCACTCTGAGAATATCACCTTTTACAACAGAGTCAGTGTATTGACAAACAGACAAATCAAAGAGGCAAACTACAGACCACAGGAGGAAAAACTCAATTTAGAGCAGCAAATAGACTCTTGCACACCAATACTCCCACAAAAACTGCCACTAGGTGTGAGGGTGGGAGAAAATGCCAGTTTCCTTGAATGACTCAGAACAACACATCATGTCTTTATGGCAAAAAATACAAAGATTACAATACGTGCTTGCCTGTGGAAGAGAGAGAGAGAATGCCGTTTGTCATCCCTCTGCCCTTCCTGACCAAGATATTTCATAAGGAATGGAGAGTGCATCCTTCAAAGTAGCTGTGGCCCCCGCTAATGGTGAGGTGAGTGTGAAGGGTGGCTTTTAAATCAATCCCAATGTGCCATTTGAGCCTCCTGTTTATCACGCCGCAATGTGGCAGCAAGCGCTGATCACTAGAACTCAAACATGATCTCTCCCTGACGCGACAGACTCTGTGGGCTCTTAATCTCCCGGGTTAGCCCACCCCGTGACAGCCGGAGCGTCTCCATGCATACAAATTGATGAGCCAGTCTGCTCTTATCCCATCGTGTGGTAAGTGGTGTTGCTTAAGGGGCGAGGACAGACAACTTTTATGATAATTTCAAGGTAAATTCAAATGGTTCTGGGGGGTCACGCACAGGTCATAATCAATTTGGATCATTTCCTGTAAAGAGCACCGTCTTCCGTTTGGATGTACGGCGTATTTATACTCACACACATACACACACACACACTGCGCTTTCTCCGCGTTTTCAGAGAGGTGAAAAGGTGAGAACCCCCAGAAGACGCCACGGGAAGTTTAATTTTACTGTTGTCATGACGACGGGGGTTCAAATATGTCTTTGGCCCTAATGAGCCACGCAAAGTAACACAGATGGTAATAAGGAAGTCTCCATCGGTGCAAGATGTAGACGAGAGCACACAACAGCAAACATAAAGAAATTAATGCGCGGACGTAAAACACAAACAGGAAGGAGTTTTTAAACTTGTACCAAGTTTAAGAACCGGAACATCGACCGGCATAATAGGCTCCCCACGACACCACTGCCGTTTCTCCACGCAACGGATCACATGCTCCATCATCCATGCAAACACAAAAATCCTTCCAAAGACGGAGAGACTGAAATGTAAATCAGATGTTAACATTTGCTCCCGGCTCTGGCCTTTGTTCTGCAGGATGGACGTAATGTGATTATGTACGGTGTTTGGCAGCGTGCTTCAACGTTTTCTGCTTCTCTCTTCTAAGACCAGATCTCACGCACACACACACACACACAGTCGGTAGACTGATATAGTATTAGCCATCAGTATTTTCCACCTCCAGATAGTGACTAGCAACATGTACACTTCACCCAATACTGAATGGCATAAAGGTGCAACGGTGAATTTGGTGACTGGTGTGAGCTGTAACTGACCCCAACCTACAAACTGCAGCGGGCCCAAAGAGGTGAGAGGCCCCAAGAATTTGATTTAACTTTATTCTGTGTTGCTGCTGCTGCTGATGCTGCAGGGCCAAACAAAGCTTAAACGGCTGAGCTTACTTTAGGCGAGGTAACAACACCAAAGTAAACTAAGAAGAAGAAAAAGGAAAACAAAAAAAAAGGCTATAGCAACAAAAATGGTTCCTGACATACAGCAGGTAAAGAGGAGTCATGTGTTTTAATTCATTGATCTAGGAGCTTCTTAGGAAAATGCTGATTATTACACAGAGAAGTGATGCACATTTTAATAACACACTTTATGTAAAGGTCTACCACCAATGTGTAATATGCTTTTCTGTTAAAGGGAGACTTATATTTATTTTCCAGGCACATATGCCATTTGATAGCACAGTCAAGTAACTATGTCACTTTCCATTGTTATAAAAATATCACGTATATATCAAATGTGACTTAAAAGAAAATGAAGCTCTGCCTCCAGGAAGTCAACATAACATCACTCCTCCATTAACCCTTTAACAACCTTATCACCACCATTGCACTAAGTAGCTGCTATAATGAGCTCAGCAGATGCAGTTGTTCTACCAGGTGTTTGCTAATTGCTGCTGGCTAGTCTGAAGGATAGCTGCTCCATCGGGCAGAAGCTCAGAAGCTTGGAACCTGCAGCGCAGAGGAGGAGCTTCGTCCTCAAAGGCGGAGCTTGGTCCAACCGGGCATTTTGCACAGCTCAGTGGTTGCCATGGAGATTAAAGGATTGCTAAAACATGCACGAGAGGATCAAAGCACCACTCCAGGTATGTTTTTGATGACTAAGTAACAAAGCATGATGTAAAGCTAAAAAAAAAAAAAAAAATCTATTTTCACATAACACTGCTGCTTTAAAAAGAAGGCAATAAGAAGAAAAGTTACCAACCAAAGGGTGGTAACTTTTATTATGGTATTTTATTATGAGAAAAGATTGTGTGTGAGTCTGTAAGGTAACAATGTTTGTGTGTCTGAGATATCTTTTCCATAGCTTCATTATATTGTCTCAGTTGGTCAAAAAAGTGAGTGAATCAAAACATAAAAAATGAAGTAAAAGGAATTGTTTTCAGCTCATATTTCAAATGCGGTTACATATCCCTAGCTCCCCTTTAGCCACCTCAGTTTTGTTCAGGAAAAAAAATAAAATAAATAAAGCTCAAGAATGATGTAAACTACAAGAGCCAAAGGAGACACAGAAATTTCTAAAATGCAAGTTGCCTTAAAAATTAAGCAGCCTACGATTCCCAAGAGCTGCCGCAAGAGTTCTGACAGTTTTCCTTTGTTTAATTCACTAGAGCAGCAGCCACACGTAGTTTGGAAATTTACTGTGATTTAGAAATGTTCATTCTTACATTTACAGCCTCCAGGCACAACCTGGAAAGTTTCAGACCGAAAGGGAATGGAAAAAAATTGCAACGTTACGGTAACAGTAGCATCAAGTTTCAAACAAAGAGGATCAGTCTGCTCCCACATATTCCAAATAAAGTTCTCAATACTGAAAGGTACTTATTACAGTAGTGTTCATACCACAACTTTACAGACAGTGAATAAAAAGAAAAATATGCCATTTTTTCCTCACTGTCTGAAGTGAAATTAGACCAAACTTCTTGTGTTTTAAATGAGTTAGAATTTCCAGAATTATTCCTATTTACTAAATACAACTATTATGACTGAGGTGAGTCATAATACAACTAATAATAGTTGTATATTATAACAACTATTAATATTTGTAATAAAGGTATCTGGAACAATTTCCAGAGACCTTTAAGCATCTGGAAATTGTTCCAGAGGAAGTTTGGCCGATTTCACTTAAGATTTCACAATGAGAAAAAATGGTGGATGTGTTTTATTTGTTTGTTTTTGTTTTGTTTTTTTATTTGATGTACGTAAACTTCTGGTTTCAGCTGTATGTGATTTCAATCATAATGATGGACCATGTTACACAGCTGAGCAAAAAAAAATAAAGTTTCACATGCAGCCTTTTTCTCTTATGGTGAATAAAAAAGGTCATGCAGAGGACATAAACTTTGAGGCAAGAACACAACCAGAACACCTTTTGTAGTAAAACCAGATTCCCTCAATGGAAAAATAAATTAGGACTTATTAGCTTGCCTTACCACTAGGTAATCAACAGTTGTCTATAATAACTGTCTGCAGCACTAGAACTTTATGTAGACCAGGTCAAACATATATTCAAATCACCCATGAGCCAAAAGTTTATTTTTCTTATAGCCTCAATATTTTTAAGACTGGATCACAACATAAAAAATAGATTTATGTCCAGTGGGCTATAAATGTTGGTTGACAGATGCAAATAGTAGCAAATGTCAAAAAATGCCGTAAACAGTTACAAACGGCATAAATAATGCAAACTCCAAAACATATGCTGCTATTGTAGAAAATAAGATTGAACCAAATGGAAAAAATAAAAACTGCTGCAACCAAAGGTAAGAGAAGAGAAGAGAAGCAGAAGGGGAAAATGGTAAAAACAGTAAAGTATGAAACACTGCAAACCTGCTCCACAAAATGGAAGTGCTCCAGACCACTAGGGGGAGTCGATCACTAAATCACACAGGGACCAGACCCTCAGAAAATACAGCATGACTTGATTGAATGGGAAACTCTCTGCTGGACATGGCCACTTAATATCTGGAGAAGCACAGAGTTTTTGACAATATCACAGAAAAGCTGCATATTTACATAACGGTAATGTTACCTGCTCCAGACTCCCCCTTGTGGTCTGGGGGAGTTTGTAGCGTTTTATACTTGTTGTTGCTATTTGTGGCATTTTCCATTAAGCTTCTATTTCTTGTGGTATTTTTTAGTTTCATTTGTTTTGTTTTCTTCCATTTGTATGTTTTGGAGTTTTTTACCGTTTGAGGTGCAATCACATGACCTGTTGACAATAGTAGGTGTAGGAGAAGCTGATCATTTAAAAACTAAAACTGCTCTTGAAAAGACTGTTAATGCCATGTTTCAAACAATTACTCACTGACAAAAAATTTAAAAAAAATTAAATATGGACTTTTTAATTTCCACACCCAAACCTGACATGAATCCATTCAGCTTTGCAGTGAAAGGTCCCAGAGATGGAGAGAGGAAAACCTTAGCAGCTGGATATAATGGCCACTTATCTGTATGATTTATTCCCCACATATTTTCCTAAAGTTATGACAATTTAACATCGATAGTCTTTAACTGAAAAACAAAAAGTGCTGCTTCAACCTTCTGCCATCTTCCTCCAATGCAAAGCCTCCATCTCATCCCTCATCTGTCCACCCCCACACAAGATTCCTACCTGCTATATTATCACTCCTTTAAAATGATGTATTTTTCCACATTTTCGGTGTGGTTTCTCACGCATTGGAAATATGACAATAAATGTGAATACTGAGGCAAGTTTCTTAAAACTGTAGAAAAGTAGAGGCGTTGACAAGAGGAGTTGCTCAGGTCTACTAAGTAAATCACAGGGATACTGCCAAATGGGTGAACGTGTAATTTCTGAACAAAAAAAAAAAAAAACAATTTACCAAAAAACATATTTTTGTCCCTGTACTTTGAAAGTAGCTGAAGTAGTGCTGGAAACGATTGGTTCCCCAGTGTGCATTCACAATCAGAGTAAAATCGACATACAGTAATAATCCAGAGCATGCCAGTCAGATGAAGTGTGAGGATGAGAAAATGATTGCCATTATATTAATGATGCCAACTTTTACACTACTTATATACAGCTGAGACACATCACCACCGTCTCTCACTTTTCACTCTACAAATGTATAAATACAGAGCTAAACTGAATCAGCTACGATTTTCAGAACTTTTGTTCACTTTCTTTTCTATTTGCAAAAAAAAAGAAAGCATTTTTAGTTAGATCATATTGTTCAAATGGGGCAGGGAAAAAACATTTTACATAATGAAAGAGTTCATTATGTAAAATGAACTCTTTTTTTTTTAAGCTTTCCATAGGGTTATAATGTTACTCTCTCATCTAAAACATACCTGGAGTGTTGCTTTAATTCTTTCATGCAAGTTTGAGAAATCTTTTAATCTCCCATGGCAACCATTGAGCTATGCAAAACGCCCGGGTGGACCTAGCCCCGCCTTCAAAAACTAAACTCCTCCTAGGAAACACAGTTTCCAAGTTTCTGAGCTACTGCCTCAAACCCACAATCAGTTCTTTCAGACTAGCTAGCATCAATTAGCACACACTTGGTGGAACATCTGCTAAGCTCATTATACGAGCTACTTCTCAGAGCAATGCTGGCAAAAACATTAAAAGGTTAACAGAGGAGCCATGTTGTGATGACTTCCTGGAGGTGGAGTTTCAGAAAGAGCAGGAGATTTTAAAGAGACAGATGCCTAATTTCAAGGCATAAATTAGAAAGTCAGATTTCTTTTTCATATGTGATATATGAAGATAGCATTTTTATAACAATTGAAGTTACTTGATTATGCTATAAAATGATGCTATGTGCCTAGAAAACACATAAAACTTCCCCATTAAGTCAAAGAATGTAGAAATAATGAAATAAACCAACATATTAACCTGATTTCAGCTGGACTCTGTAACTCATCGGTGAATTTGGGTTAATAATGGCTCTTTTTCATCGTGACAAAGAGCACCAACAGTCATCTGTCATTGTCTGGCAGAGCGAGGATCCTGTTCTGGGAGTCGCACCACCTGCTGCAGGTGGAATCAATGCAGAGTGGCAGGTAATCACCAGACGGCGAGCTCTCACAGTTCTGCCTGTGTTTTTCTAAATCAAAGCTTACACCCCCATCAGACCCCTGGTCCTTCACCGAGCGCAAACCGCAGAAAACGGTTTCATTTACCAAACATGTCTGACTGTTCCTTTTTACAGCCATCCCATGCAAATGGAGCACAACCTACCGGCCGTAATATCACTGCTGTCTAAAATCAAGTGCGATAACATTAGTGAGGCAGGGTGCTGGGGTTTTCATTGAAGAAGAAGAAGAAGAAAAAAATACCTAAGCCACTTCTTTTCATAGTTTAACCCAAGCAAACTGAATCTAAAGTAGCGTTTGAGGCGGATGTTGACGCTGTCCCCATGCTACAAGTTAGAAAGCCCACTCTGACAGCAATCACCAACCGAACGGCTCAAATCACAGCACTATTGTTTGTCCGAAACCACAATCAGAGCCATATTGTTGGAAGCCATGCTCGACAAAAAGGGCCTGCGGTTCGGCAACACAATTAAACGCCCTAGGACAGTGAGCCGCAGCAGTCGCAACGCTGATAAAACGAATAAGAGTTTTGTGTGGAACAACAATGAAAGGCTCAAACTGAGGCGGCCTTGCTCAGAGCAGTTAAAAGTGGGAAGGACTCCGAAAACTCAGAGTACAAGAGAACATTCCACTATATGAGGAAGAACCAAAGTTATAAAAAAAAGGAGGAACAATTTTAATCTTTTCCAAGCAATAATAATCTTCAAACTATCTTCAGAAACATTCACAAAAAATACTATATTTCTAGTGTAAGTACACATCAGTGCTGCACGTAGAGATTCCTCATACAAGATGCATGGGTTGTGTAAAAACCCAACACTGCCTTTGTAATGGTGTGAGTTGCCAAAACAACAAAAAAGACCAATGTGAGGACAACAGTGCATTCACACCAACTCCTTCAGTCCACTTTAACTAAACTCCAGTTTGTTTGCCGGGAACGTCTGGTTAGTTTGGGGAGATGTGTAACCCAACTTCAATCTGAACCAAAAAAGTGAACTTTGGTCCGTCTACAAACCTCGGTCTCAGTTTGTTTGAAGTAAACCGTAGCGTAGTTTCAATGTATATGTAAGTACCACGCAGACTGGAGATTGCTCCAAAAGCAAGAAGTGGGCCAACACACAGGGCATTCTGGGTAAATACAACCAAAACAAATGTGCTAGCAGGAGAAATATCTCGTGGTGTTTTACCAACAACAAAAGAGAAATCCTACACCAGCTGAAATCTGACAACACTCTATTGTTGTTTATATGTCCTGAAGAAGGAAGTTGGGTCACTGTCTTCTTCAGAGGTTTTTGTGTCGTTTTCTTCAATGGTTCTTGATGCAGTGATACCACAGGTGAGGAGGTGAACAGGTTACTCAAAGGGTTTAGTTTGTCTGACACAGTGCAATGTGAAAGAGAACAACAGCTGGAAATGTAAGAAATGTTGCAGTTTGGTTCCCAACAGAACCGATTGTACCGGACTATCAGGTGTGACAACATCCGTAGGGTGAGTAGTACATTTACTGGTGACTTAATAACTGGATGCCACACAGATACTGAGGGAAAAATAACACTAGCAATTATGAACACAGAAAAGAAGAAACATAAGATGAGAAAATATACTCAAACCAAGTAAGCTAAGCTCAAAGTCCAACAGATTGTGATAGGCTTGTCTTTTCATATCTATAAAATATTATAAAATATCAAAAAAATAAACAGGGATACTGGAAAACGAGCCAAGAGAAAGAGTCATAAATAGCTTCAGAAGACATTTTGTTGTTGCTCAACAACTATGACGTCCTGTTAGGTGTTCAGGTTTAACGCTACCTGCCCAGTCAAAGTCCAACCTTCATCTCTTCTAGTTGCACCAGAACATTTAAAAAATGTTTAACCTGTTGTTCACAGGTTGTCATTCACAATGACAGGGGTGTCAAACTCCAGTCCTCAAGGGCCGCTGTCCTGCAGTGTTTAGATGTGCCACAGGTAAAAAACAGTGGAATGAAATGGCTTAATTACCTCCTCCCTGTGTAGATCGGTTCTCCTGAGCCTTGCTAATGACCTAATTATTCTTTTCAGGTGTGGTGCAGCAGAGGCACATCTAAAAGTTGCAGGACAGCGGCCCTTGAGGACTGGAGTTTGACACCCCTGTCACTAGAGGACCAAAATTTGGGTCCTCTAGTGACAGATAGGTTAAGTGAACCTCTGATATGCCTCAGCCCAGCCTCTTTAACACACATCCTGTTTCGCAAATAAACATAAAGGATGAATAGCGGCGCCATCAGCCGGGATGCTGACACGTTGTTATTCCCAATCAGAGCAGAGGCTGCAGATCCAGGATGATTACAACCTGTTTACAGCTGTGATTATACAGGAACCAGCAGGGCTGAGTGTTCAAAGTAAACCTGGGACATCTTCATAAAAAAAAGAAAAAGAAAAAAACATTTTCTTCATAAAATTAAAGTACTTCAGCAAACACACAAATGCAAACAACCGTAAACAAAAATAAACCACATTTGAGTTTCATAATCCTCGGTCAGAATGTAAAACGGGTTTTAAAAAGTCTGATTTCTGATGTTCCTTAGAATGATGATACCCAGCAAAGACTTGTTGGGAATATTTGATCTCATTTGTATTTCAGTTTTACAACAGACTACGAGAGCCACGCGAAGAAAATAAAAATAAAATAAAATTGAGAAGTCACAGTATTATGAGAAGTTGTAGTATTAAGAGAATAAAGTTGAAATAACTTTTATGAGAAAAAAAGTCAGAATGTTATGAGATTAGGTCATTGTATCGCAGGAATACAGTCACAAAGTTGTAGTGTTACAAGAATAAAATCATAACATGAATATGTCATGAAGAATATGACTGTTCATTAAATATTGGCTATTTTTATCTTATAAAATTTTATTGCAGTGATATGGATTTATAATCGTGTTATTTCGACATTATTCTCGTAAAATTCTTGTAATACAATGACTTGATTTTGTAATATGACTATATTCTTGTATGTTTAATTGTCATAAGGAGTGTTGGTTTGGTGGTGGTGAGGAGAGACGCTGAGACCCAGGTTATGGTGATGATGATGAGTTTAATGGAGAAAATGCTCACACAGTCCAAAACAGGCGGCACGGCAGAGAACTAGCACACAGCTAAACACCGGTAGCTACTGAACGACAGGACTGAAAACGAGAGCAGACACTAGCAGGACTATACAGTTCCACTGGCAAGAAAACAACATAAGACAAACTTAGCCATACGTAAGACAAGGACCCGACGAAGAACACAGACAACAGGTGAGACTAAATACACACGGGGTAATCAACCTTTATGTGGCCTCAAACACTCAGTCGGTACATTTTGCCCAAATATTTTCCAGGAGCTTCAACGTGAAGTTGGAACGTTGATCGCTGAAGCAAACCTCATTGACTGTGGTGAAAAAGACGTCGATAGTACATAAACATTCAATTATTCCGACATTAAAATTCCACAATTCCTTTATTGCATGCATTACATGCCTAGCAGTGTATTGTGTTTGTGGTGGACAGCCAGCAGCAGCATTATGAAAGCAGCAGCACCACCCACTCTGCAGGAGCGTGTTGTTGTGGTGAATAATGAAAGCACTGGCTGCCACTACAGGGAGAAGCTAACTGTCAAACCTGGCTCAGTGCAGTCTGATTAACTTCAGCTCTGATGCCATCTGACACTAATGGTGTCCACACCGTGTCTTAACATTTGCAGGAAAAATAATAATAATGAGGGGAGCCGCGCTGCACTAGTCCAACCGCAGCCACCATCTAACACTGGTCGCCGTAATGCTGCAACAAAAGGCGAAAATTTCACTTGTTTTCTTCTTCGTTTTTGCAGCGCGCTCCTGCCACAAGGTTATTTCCATAAACTCTGCCTCGGGCGCCGTGCACCAACCCTTCTGAGAACAGGGGCTGCTGTCACTTCCAAAGCCTGTCAGAAATTGCCACATGCTTAGCAGTTTCTGGAAAAAAAAACAACAACAAACAAACCAACAAAACAGTTGGAGTGGAGAAACAGAAACTAAAATACCGGACTCCCTTCATTTATCAGGGCAAGAAAAAAAAAAAGATTTCTGCTCCCACACAAAGTTTTTCTGCACTGTGGCAGAGCAGAGCATCTGTCTACTTCAAGTAATATTCTGGACTGAAAGTTATTAAAGCATAACATCAACTTTTACTTTACAAAGTTGGTGGAAAATACAGAATTTAGTTACTTAGTAATTTTAATGTTTAAAGAGGCAGTTTAATGTGCTTTCTCGGTGCAAAGTGCTTTTTTACAGTACAATATGGTAAATATGTTAACTTCAGTTGTTATAAAGATGCCAACTATATCAAACATGACTGAAGAGAAATTTTACTGCCTGATTTACTCCTTGAAATTGGGCCTCTGTCTCTTTAAGAAGCTCCTGCTCTTTCTGAAACCCCGCCTTCAGGATGTTGTCACAACATGGCAAATTTTTTTAGCAAAATTTTTACCAGCGTTGCACTGAACAGTATCTCCTAAAATGACCTCAGCAGATGTTCCACCAGGTGTTTCCTAATTGCTGCCGGCTAGTCTGAAGGACCTGAGTGAGGAAGTTGTGGGGGAGGGGCTGCTGTGTGAGGCGGAAGCTTAGAAACTACATATTTGAGGAGGACTTTTGTCCTTCAAGGCGGGGCTAGGGCCACCTTGGCGTTTTGCACAGCAGGGTGGTTGCCATAGGAGATTAGAGGATTTCTCAAACATTCATGAAAGAATCAAAGCAACACTCCAGGTATGTTTCAAAGAAAGTTTCCAAAACATCAAATATTGAATATTTGATGCACTGAGTTCAAAATTTTAGTATTGTGACAATCCTAGTCCCTTGTTGAACACAAACCTATCAAAAATCACAATGTCTCAGACTCAAAGTATATATTTTTTTACTGGTTCCACTAGAGTCTTCCATTAATAAAAATTTGATATTAATAAAGCGGCCATCACCCACACACTCTGTGTGTCTAATTCTTTATGAATTTTCGTAACGTCTGAGCTGTGGAGGGAGCCTGGAACGGTTCACTCCCACGCTGCTGGTGTGTGCAGATCGGCCTCTCAAACACATCACAGCCTCTGTCTCGAAAACCTGAGGGCTGACGGTCGGTATGCTAGCTGAGTATTTCACAACGACTCCACTTGTATTCATCTGGAGCTTCTTAGCAGCGCAGACTTTAAAACATGTTAAAGGAACGGCAGGGATCAATGAAAATGATCCCTGCATGGCTGCATCCTCGGTCCGGATGAGTCAGCGCTCTGGAGGAGAGGAGACAGGCGGTTCTTAACTCCAAACACCAAAGCCTACCAGATTTTTTTTTTTTTTTTTTTTTGGGGGGGGGGTTTTTTAAAAAAGGTTCATTTAAATGCTTAAATCCAATGTAATTGAAAATATCACATTTACTTATTCCAAATGTTTTGCTACAGCCAGCTAGACGGCATTCATTCAAAAAATAATGTTAAACTTTAAGTGCAAAAATGTTACACTAGTTAAATTAATATTACGTATTACCTTTAGAGTGTACAGACAGGATAATCTTGAAAGAAAACGTGTTGAAGTTGAAAAACTTGCGAAAATACAAAGCAGTGTAACTTTTGAGCAGGACAGTAATTTTACCTTCGGATGATTTTTATGATCAAATTCTGCCGTTTGCACATTGAACTGATATTAAATTCACCGAATTGTTATAACTGTTTTGAACTGCGGTGTTCAATTTCAACTGGACAGATCAACACTCATACACGCCCGCTGTATGCAGTAATGATGTTGAGCTGATCCAAGGAAATCTTTAACAAACTGCAGTCGCCTTTGGTTTTTCCCGGCAACACGTCAAACTGTTTTCAATTCCAGTCAGGGTGGCACCGGGGCCAAACAAAATGGAGCGATATTGCTGTCACTGGCTGTCAACCCTTTAATAACTGAGAGCTTCTTTTCTGTTCTCATATGCTGACAGGAATGCAGATATTACCTCTGCTGGTTTTATTGTCCCCTCTGTCTGATCTCCTCCTCTTGCCTCTCCCACCCTTAGTGCCACAGTCAAATAAGATAGCTCTTCTCCATCCTCAATTTTTTTATTTTTTTTATTTCTACCTCTCAGCACTCTTCTTTCCTGTTACTAAGCACTCAGGCTCTGCTGAGGCTCCTCTCTTTCCCCTCCTCCTGCCCCCTTCTTCTGATCTGCAAGGCTCCTCGTGTCTACTAAGTCACTCTAATCTTACAACATCAGCTCTGTAATGCACCTCATTATGAGTGGTGGGCATGGCAATCAGAGTTATAAACCCTCGCTCTCCTCCAAGCCTCATCTCTCTTAAATCCACTTTAATTCGAGCTCCGGAGTGCCGCAAACAGATTCCTGGAGGATGCTAAACTTATTCAAGGCCATGGCTCCAGGATCAGGCAGATTCACACACACACACACACACACACACACACACACACACACACACACACACACACACACACACACACACACACACACACACAGCACAGGTTCGCATGGTGCATGCCAATCCTGATGTTATTTAGTGGATTTCATGAAAATGTTGCTTATGTTTTAGAAGCAGATTTTCTGACTTCATACTGAAAATAGGTTGAGATCCTGCTGTGTAAGGTGTGAAAGTCTGCCCTGGATTCATGGAGATATGAGAATCAGCCACAAGCTACTGCTGCTGCTGTGAGCAGGTTATTTAACCACGGTTTAACTTAAAGGGACAGTATTATGTTAATTTCCAGGCAAATAGTGCCATTTTATAACTAAATCAAGTAACTATGTAAACTTCAGTTATAAAAGTACTGTATATATCAAATATGACTTAAAAGGAATTTGACATCATTTAAGGACTTGAAATTGGGCCTCTGTCTGTTTAAATACCTGTTCTTTCTGAAACTCTGTCTTCAGAAAGTCATCACAACAGCGCTCCTCTATTGACCCTTTAACAACAATTTTACCAACATTTTTCAGCTCCTGTAATGAGCTCAACTGATGTTTCTCGTGGAGTTTGTTAATTGCTGTTGGCTAGTCTGAAGGAACTGAGTGGGGGAGAGGTGCTCTGTTAGGTGAAAACTTGGAAACTGCAGCTCAGAGGCGGAGCTTTGTTGGTAAAGGTGGGGCTACGTCCAACCAGACGTTTAGCACAGCTGAATGGTTGCAAAGGGAGACTGAATTTCTCAAACATGTATGAAAGAAACGAGAAAAAACTCAAAGGATGTTTTTAATGAGGGAATAAGATTATAACATGATGGAAAGCTCAAAAAATTTTATTTTACTTAATGCTTCCCCTTTAATGGTTACGTATACAGCATTTTTTATGCACCAATAAACTTTAAAAACCAAACAAATGATAAAGTAGAACTGCAAGCAGTTAACGGCTTCCAAACCCAACCCACCAAGTCGGCCCTTTGCCCCCCTCCTCCTGCATCTCACTGTTTTGCCTTCGCTTCAATGGAAAGGTCAAAGTTCATCAAAGGGCAACACAGAGACACACATGATAGGCCACCATGCACAAACACTTATACCTGAAGGTAGAAACTAGTTGATGTATATATCTTTTTTTCAGACTGTGGGAAGAAGCCAGAGAACCTCTGCATGAACAAAGAGAACATGGAGATTTCATGCAGAAAGACCTCAAGCCCAGATTCAAACCCACGACCCAATACGTTTCATATTGAAGGAAAAATAGCAGTGCGCAGTATAACAAGACAGGCTTGGTTTTTTTATATGTATATTTTTCAGTGTAAAAAAATCCAATCAAAATTCTTTTTTAAATATTGCAAGGTATGAAGTTCACCTTGGGTCCTTTTTCTGTTCTCTCCATAAACAGAATCTTGCAGCCATTGGACCTTTTTGCTTTTAAAAGCGTTCACTTAAGGCCTAACAACATACATTCTATTCCTGCCACACGGTGATAGATTAACCTTTACCTCAGGCCCTGGGGCTTTGTCCTATAGCACAGCAAACGCACTATTCTTCTTGGCTTGCAGACTATAGCAGCGCCGATAAAACTCAAGCTCTAGTAGTTCTCATAAATAATGTCCAAGCATAATTTATGATAGGTACACATTAGAGAATTAGTATAAGTAGAATAACTTACCAGCAAGCCTAAATAATTACTAGCTAATGAAGAATTTAGTATGTAGTATTTCAGAAAAAACAAAATCTTAGAGATCTACATTTATACTACAGTGAATAAAAGTCAAGAACATTGTAAATACAATTCCATTTTTTAAAAATCGCAAAATAGTCAAAATGTTTTTTTTTTCTTTTCAGTTTTATAATTTAACTTTTATTTACCAGGACAAAAGCCCATTGAGATTAAAATCCTCTTTTTCAAGAGAGTTCTGACCAAGAGGCAGCAACAAATACAGCAAAAAAAAAAAAGAAATTGCTAAGCCATAAAAAACACAGGTACATGTTATTGTATCGTCCTTCAAAGTTTTTAGTTTGGATTTAAAAGCACTAAACGAGATGAATTCAGCCAATCTAAGAGTTTCTTGTAAGAAGTTCAAAGAAAAGGGAGCAGAGTGAACCAAAGCGTTCTTACCCAATTCAGTTTGAGCAAACAGAGTGCAATCACTGAAATTATGATTGAAAAAAATCTCCACAGCTTTGTGATTTAGCTGAATTTCCATCGAGTTGAGCCGTTTGAGAAGCTGAAATACCTAGATGCAACGCTACTTGACAGTGTTGGCTATTGCTTGCAAGGCAGCCAATCCAGGATTGTGAGTTATTTTCACTGGCGCCGATTGGTTGTAGCGTCAAGAGCAAAAATCAGAAAGACGGCAAATGTTAGCTTCTGGAGGAGAGCAAAGATGGCTTCCACTGTGTGCATTAAGAGGTTCACACGCATTAAGTTATAGTTGGCGCTTTAAAAGGGGCAGTTCTAAACATTTTTCGATGAGATCTGACCTATTCATTGTGGGTGGATGTGGTAACTCCACCAATACTGGACAGATCTACTGTACATACATAGTTTTTGTCATTGGGTTAATCTGTTCACATATGTTTTATTAGGTGTGTTCTGTTCTTAGATGGTGTGAATATTGTCTGAACGGATGCTTGGATGTCTCTGCTTGCTGTCTGACGGTGGCATCGCTGTAAGCAGATGTGACTGAATCAAAGAGACCCGACCTTCATACTGAGGTTGTTTATCACTTAACCAGAATCCCAACAACGTTTCTACATCAGCGATCAGACAACAACTGCTCAGGTGCAATCAGTGAGTTCTTCTGATAGAAGACATGCTTTGACAAGCAATGGATTTACCATCTTCTGTGCTGTAAACAAAAAAAAAGACAATGACTCCTGCAAACACACTCTGCCCTGCTAGAAACTGCTTTCAGTGCGCCATACTTTAGCTGAGCTCCAGATGAATTCTCCCTGCTAAGTGCATAACGCGTACATGTGCTGGTTCATGTCCTGACAGGTTGATTCATGAGCTTAATCCCTCCAATTGGGTTTCCTATCGATCAGTTCGACTGAGGGGCTTTTGCTGACCGTGGCCTGGGAGCCAGAGAGCAGTTATCGCTAAGATATACATACGGCGGCAGAGGAGTATTAGAGAGTCAGGAATTAGTTACAGATTAAGTTTAATGCTCAACATTTCCATATGTTCCGCACATGTTCCATGTCCTATCTATACGTCTAAAGCAGGGGTCCCCAAACTTTTTCCTGTGAGGGCCACATAACTTGTCCCTTCTCTGGTGGGGGGCCGGAGTCAGTTTGTAACAGAAATGGTGCATAGGCACTCCTGCACGATTGCAGGAGTGCCTATGTAAAAATATATTGTTTTCCAGAAAGCACAATCAAATAACCCTCTCTGGGTTCTTCACAGAACAAGTCAGGAAATAAATAACACTATTAATGAAATAAATAATAACCAAATAACCCTCTCTGGGTTCTTCACAGAAAAAATCCAGGAAGGATTATAGTCCGTATTTTTCCCAACTATGAGCCACACCGGACTATAAACCACAACCCCAAAGTTTTTTTTTTAAACCAGTAAACACACATATAAGCCTTTCCACAATGATGCAGCAGCAGCAGAGGGGAGCGGACAGCCAACATTTTAGTCATAACAGGTCAATTGAATATCACATTTAAATGACGTTTAACTGAACTGATTACGGTAGTTTCCGAACGGTAACTGTAACAGTAAAGGTGCTGATCCTTTGGTGTCTGCTACTAGCATGTGCTAAATGAAAATAGGGGCTTCTTTCTTCATCTTTAGATTTCAACGGCAGCTTGCATCCATTATTGTTGCACTACTGCCATCTATTGGATCCTAATATCTATACCTCAAATTCTCATAATGATCCCAGTATTATTTAAAAAAAACAACAATCTTCTTTTCCCCCTCAATGCTATTTAACTGATCAACAACATTCTCAAATTTCAATTACCTATTAAAACCTAATTCCGTTTTAATGGGCGTGTTCTTCTTTTATTTCCAGTGATTCACTTTGTAATGGTCTCGCTATGGTGTCTTGTACCAAAACTAACCATCAGCCAAACTCATTTCACACGAGTCAGGATTAATTAGTTCTTCCTTTATTTCCATGTAGAATGGAGTGAAACTGTCAAAACACAAACAACTCAGGATGAGCTCAGAGCAGCTTACGTGTTTTACATTCAGTTACATACATTAGAAGTACATCTGATGCAACAGCTACCTCAGAATGCTATGAGCTGCAATGCTACGTAACGACCTGAGAAATCTTAGCAGCCTGCTAGTTGGCAATGACGTAGCACATAATCAAATCGCCCGCAGGTATTTCCAAAACTAATTCAATAAACAAGTTACTTCTTTTATCATATGTTAACATAAAGGCTCGTTTTGAAGTATAAGCTGCTACTTACAGGCATTGCTTCGAAGAACTCGACCTGGAATGCGGCATTCATAACAGACGCGTGTGTTCATCTGCTCTACCGCTAGCAAACAACCGTACTGAATAAATAACATAAAAGTGAAGTAGTTCCCTAAAAGTCCAACAGATGGCAGCAATGGGCCATGCAAAACAAAACACCCACAGTTTACAGGACAAATTTCCGGCTAAAGAGCCCCCTGGTGGTTGAAGAAAAATCCACATATAAACCAGAAAATAAATGAAAAAAAATCTGAATGCTCTCTGGTATTGTTCAGGGGGCCGGACCAAATGTGGAGGCGGGCCGGATCCGGCCCGCGGGCCGGAGTTTGGGGACCCCTAGTCTAAAGGGAGAAAAACAATCAATTACCCCGACTGATTCTTTTTGCTTAGTTCCAGTGCAACTTTTTGTTTGCCTACAGATTTTTTTTTACTGCTTCAGCATATTCCACTTTACTGATAGTTCGTATATACAATATACTGAATAACATCTTTTTCCATGTGATAAATTATTCTGTTTTCACATCTGGTCAGATCAGATATTTACTCGGTCTCATTCAGTTTGATAGCGACCGTCCAGCACTGGTTGTGCATGATGGAGGATCTGAAATATTGCGTCTGTGAAGCGGCTGATTCTGCTGGAAGCTCAGTGTCTGTCATGATGATGGATGGTCAATCTGTATCGTTTATTTTTCCTTTAAGGTTTACACAGAGGCGAACACACAAGGCTTCACTATATGGAGGGATGAATCAGACAAGTACCAGCGGAGAGTTCAGTAACCAACTGTGCTAATGTTGCTTTGATCTGGTTAAAACAATGTCATATTTCACAAATAATAATAATGTAACAAGCTGTAATTTATATACCTCCAGATAATTTAGTAAAGACGTAATTTAACAAGAAGAATTTTACAGTCTGTGTTTTACCTTACCAAGTAAACACAGCTCATTCTGTTGCAACATCTCGGTTTCCGTGATGTGATTTGTTCACAACCCCAAAAATGCCAAATATCATTTTATAATCAAGTGATCTATTGAACATACTGTATGAGGAACTGTGGTGGGAACACTTCCACTGATCTGCTAATTCTGAGTTAATTTTTCATCTAGCACTTGTGCCAACTTAGAAAACGTTTCCCCTAAATGAAGTGTTCTGGATAAATTCTAAAGCACTGATTTATTTGATTTATTTGACTGTTTTGTAAATCTTCAGTTGAATAAAATTAGACATCTGTGTTGAAGTTGTTAAGAGTTCTTCACACAGACATTTGCATTCATGCTCTAATTTTGAAGTGGATGAAAGACAGAGCAGTTGCTTTTCCTTTCATGTTTTTTTCTCTTTAAAAAAAAGAACATGAACATGTTTTATCTTGTTTTTATATCTCGTACAGAAACAAGATAAAACACGGACAGTTGAGAACCAGATATAAACATGAATGCAATATCTAACAGCTTTATGGAACATGTAAATTATAAAGTGAAAATTAAATTGGTGCTCAAGTCTTTCAAGGACAGATATAATTAGAATTCAAGCTAGTGCTTTAGCATTAGCTTCCGCAAAACAAGCTAATGCTAAATCCACTAACTAGTGCTTTAGCATTATTTAGTGGAACTAATATTTATCATTAATGACAAAGGGTTAGCACAGCTAGCTATTTAGTTAGTGATCCACGCCACTGATAAAAAAAGCATGTAAACCACTTTTTATGAGAAAATAAGTTACAACTGGATTTGCGTTTGACACCCAAGTTGACACTTAACTGGTCAGTGTTACTAAAGGAAGTCAGCTTCATCACTTTGTGTTGTTCTATCACAAAAAAATCCCACCCAAATAAATTACATCTTGTGGTTAAGTGACTAAATGGAGGATAAAGTCAGAGCAGCTCGTATGATATGGCAAGACATTGCGCTAATTAATGTCTGTTGTGTTCTCAGTAAGAATAATGAAAAAAAAAGCATGCTGGGAACTTGGAGAATAAACGCAGGCAAGTCACATTAGAGTAAAAAATTGAACGCTGTATGGAATTGTGATGACTTGCTGTAATTATCCGGCAGCAGCTGCTGGTAATAAGCTGAGGGTATTAGCAAAGGCTCCCTCTAAAACCATGGAGCTACAAGACACCAAGATCACTTCCACAGCCAGAACCGAGATTCCAGATCACATACTTCACCACACTTGGTGTTCCTGTGAAGTGTCAGCACCACATTGACCTTTTCTCAGCTCCATTCATGAAGGTAGAGTAACTTTGAGACGGCCATTTTGGACGAAACATCACCTCCAAAGGATAAAATGTTGATTAACGACAGAATGAAACGAGAAAGGGCACCAACTAAAAATACTAAAATGTCATGCACCAGTCATCCCTGTTTCTCAAAGCTGCTCTCCATCTTGTTCTGCATTCATGCACTCACACTGTGTGTTTTATCAAAAAGGGCTCCACACTGGAGCAAATGTGAATTAATGAATGAAGACACCGTCTTTAAAAACACTCATCTCCATTTTTTAAAGCTGGCCCCGAGTTCCTCTTTGAAGAACTCCGATCAAATTACAGCTAATCAGTAAATAGAGGAAGTAAATCATCTCTGTGATGTAATCTCAAAGCCAGATAGAAAGATTAAGTTACTTTTTTTTTTTTTAGGCAAGGGAAATCAAATCTGAATGCTGGAGGTCTGCGCTACTTGTGTGTGATTTGAGGATAAGAGTTACAGACTGCTCATCGCTGTCTTTAAAATTACTTTGAGACTAATGGAAGTGGAGCCGGTTAATCTTCGCATGCTGGCCCCAATGTACATCTAGCAGCGCGCCGCATCTCTTATTCCTAGCATGCAGCCTCCGACGCTGCTCTGCTGAATACACTCGCCCCGGCCATCACACATTATCAGCTTGGCATCGTTTATAACAATCCAATGTAATTTCCAAGCAGTCAAGGTATTACGGTTTAATTTATTTGTTGGAGACGGGACCGGCATGAAATACAGAGGCAGTGGGAGTGAGTGATTGCCAAGACAGGAATTTCTCTAGACTCAAAATAAAAAAATAAAAAATAAAAAAAGAAGGCTACAGGGTTTGTCCAGACACAATCAGTGTTTAATATAGCTGCAAACAATCTCCTTATAATTTTGCATAAAAAAAAAAAAACCCAGCATAATACAATTTATAAACAAAGCCACAGACATACACTGGAAGATACATTCCTGCGTTGTAAAATGCAAGCTGTTTCCATTCTAGAGCTTCTAGTTCTATGCTAGTTTGTATTTTAAACATGTCATTTTATGGCATAAAATGTCAACCTATCTCTCTGCCGATAGGATTGTAGTGTCTATTTTTTTTGTTTACAATATATGTAACATCAGGAATTAAGTGTATCATGTTATATCAAATATGAGCTATTATTATTAAAAATAGATGCTTTCCTGTCCTGTTTGGTCAGGAATATGGGCACAATATCAATTTCCTTCTCCTTCGTTGCTTATCCCATTCCTCACTGGCTTCTTAATTTTCACCTAAAGAGCAGAACAGCAAGCCGCTAGCGGACGGTCAGTTAATTAAGTGGCTTTTATTAACACCACCTGGCTGCTGCTGACCCCGTTAACATCTATAGAAGCCATAAGGGTATAATTAGTCCCCCCCACACCCACCCACCCAACTCCTCCTCCAGCATTTTTTTTAAAGTTTATTTTAAATAACTGCTAAAATGTTACTGATTTGAGTTGTATTTAATTCACTTTGGACCAATTTAATATAAGGTGGTTTTAATTAAAACCAAACCATTTTGCAAAATAAATAAAAAGAAAAAAAAAACAGTCAATTCAACCCAATCATAAATATTGGGTCATATCTATCAACCAATTTGATTCGATTTGTAATACAACTAAAATATATCATGCTAATCGTTACAAAAAACAGCTCACAGATTTGAGCTCTAGAATTGGCAGTGATCCTTTCTCCTGAGAAAGCATGTGGTGACAGTGGACAGTTCATCAGATTTAGCTCTTGACTCATAATGAGCATTAATATGTTGATAGAAGAACTTTACAGAAACATTGTGTCCTTATTTTTCCCCAGTGACTATACCGCACCCACAGGACTCTGCAATCCTAGTAGAGATGTAAGAAAGCTTTTTGAATAAATTCAGGTTTTCACATTTCACTTGCAGCAGCATAATCTCACACTGCTTTTCCTCTTGACAAATCCAACCAAATTGTGAAAAGAATGCCTTGGTTTCAAAACATAGCTGCAAAAAAGTAAAGTGAGAGTAAAAACCCTCCTGCTGCACTGCATCCAAAACAAGTGGAACTGTCAGAAAAAAACAACTTAAAAAAAATCTGATTAAAATGATTCAAACAACAACAACAAAACTGCTTCCAAGATGGATATAATGAAGTAAGATGATGAGATCAAGCGCTCTCTTTCCTCTTCCAGGCAGTCGAGCAAAGGTAATTAATAAATTACTATTTTTTTAAATTATTTTTTTTCCCTGGCTGCATTGCTTCATTAGATCAAATCTAGCGTGTTCAATTCTTCACATCGATGAGATTTCAGACTGCAAAAGCTGCATCCCCCCCCCACGCGTCCCTCCATGTTTGCAGACTCATTTAATGCTCTCTTAACCAATGCATTTTTAAGACACAACGAAGCATAAAACGACATTAATTGTGACTCAAATGGAGGCAATTGAGTGTCCATTAAACAGCAGCGAGCTAAACTGGTGCCCTGTAGTACGGAATGAGAGCCAGACATCGTGAGCAGTAATTATCTCAGGTAGCTATCTCATTACTGTCCTGCTCCTGGTACGTAGCTGTGGCCGCAGGCTCAGAGTTTTACCGTTAGCTTCTCGTTTTGTTGTTCTCCTCTGAAGCTGAGCCGTTTACTGCCGGCGAGACGCCTTAAGTCAAGGCTGCACTCCACAACGCTCCCACTGTCTTAAGTTAATCCCCGTCACTAGAATTGAACTTCTTGAGCTGCCAGGTGACTGCAAACCTTTCGGAGCGTGGTGTTTTATCGACGTAAAAGTTTTTATTATGAATTTAGGGGCAATTTTCCAAACAAAAACATCAATGAAACCCCCCTTCTGATCGCAGACAATTGCGTACCGTCTGATGCTTTGTTTTGAATCTGAAGTAGTTGTTACTGACAGCGAACTAAAGGCTTAGATTGTCTTAAAACTTCAATGCTTACATTTATTGCACAGCAGGGTGCAGTGTCTGAAAACGTTGGATTGCATTTCGATGCTGAAGTCTTTGTTAGTTCCACAATGAAACGGCTTAATGGGAAGGCGACAAAAGACTTAGAAAAGCCATTGTTTTCTTTAAGAGCTTGTAAAAGGGAACAAATGCCTTACTTAGTGTCACCCTCCGCCTATAACTTGTGCCACTCATCTCTCCTTTTATTCATTCAGAGTATCGTGGTGTGGCTCACTGGACAGCCTTTAGCTGTTTCACCAAAGGTCAATCACATCATAGCATCGCCATAGGAAGACCTCCATCGGGTTCCAGAAGACTTAAAGATTCAGTATTCAGTTTTTAGCTCCTCTAATCTGGAACAAACTTCCAGAAAACTGAAAAACAGCTCAAACACCGAGTTCCTATAAATCAAGGTTAGAAACTCACCTGTTTGGAGTTGATTTTGATTCAGAATATGCGGAAAACTGATCAGTATATCTCATGTATGTTTGCTTGATGCATTTGACAAAATGTAATGTTAACTGCCGTTTTATAATTGGTCGCTGTGTGAAAGGGTTGGGTTAGGGTTTGAACTGTCTTGTTGCTGAAATGTGAGATACAAATAAACATGATTTCAAGAAACAAAAAAAGTGAGGGATCGCCACTGGACAAGGCTCGAGACATGAGCAAGATCTGTGTGTGCAATGAGCGCCACCTCGACAGCGGTCGTCACATCAAAAAAGTTTGAATCTCTGTATGTGACGGAATTTAGTTTGTGACACAACAATGGGCAACATCGAGCTTCTGCATCCGCTCATCGTTACATCGTTATGGGACCAGACAGCAGGAGCAGATTCAGTGGAATCCACTGAAGAATTAGACAGAAAATACAATAAAAACATGACTCTCTTAGTAACAACCAGCAACAGACTGTGAATTAGCAGTCACTGCGGCGACAATGAGACAATCAATGGCTGACTTCACATATGGAACTGGGTCACAAAGGGTAATGCAAAGACGCAGAAAGGTCCAAATATCTCCAGCCTAAAATTTAGCAAAGTAGTTTTTTTTTCTTCTTCTTTGCAGACAGTTGGTGTCTAACATAAATGGATATGAAAAGAAAATCTTGACTGGGAATTCTTGGACTAATTATACTTGTGTGAGACACGGTGAAATTTATACAGGTTTTCGCAGTTCAAAGTCTCGTCTGCATCTCGCAAAAATATTCATAGGCCTTGCACCGTTTCACACTCTGTCGTGTTTGAACAACAGTCTTCGGTATTTATTCAGCGTTTCATTGAGCTTGAACAGAAAGTAGTTTATACCTGTGAAGTGGATTGATAATGCATCTCATGATAGTTTCTCCTTGACACAATCTTTGCTAAAACAGCTAAATGAAAACACCCAGATTTCTTTCTACTACATTTCGACAAATAACAGCCTAACAATTAAAATATGCCTCATTTGAAAAGCATCGTTTTAGGGTTTTGCTGTTTATCCAAATGCAATACATTAAATATAAAGATTTAACAATGTCATTATAAGCTAAATGGTCTTTTCAGTCAAATAAATGAGAACGTAGTGGACATAATTAATAAAAAAATAACAATATTTTACCTTTACAAACAAACTTTTTGTGCATGAAAAAATCTTCTGTGTCTATATTTTTTTAAATCCCTTTTATGTTGCTTTTGCAAATCAGTCACAGCAAACAAACCGTCTTTTTAACTCCTGGTTAAA
>NW_015112622.1:178261-187134 GCF_001443285.1 Poecilia latipinna | reverse complement strand
CCTGTCGGCGCCGACAGGTTGGTCATAAGAGGGTTTTAAACAGCAAAATCGTAAATGTACAATCTGAATAAAAACTATGAAACATAAATAAGGTAAGTACATAAACATTCAGCCCCTTCAAAGTGACTGACCTAATTCAACAGAGGTCCAGCCAGTTGGTGCTAGTAGTCCAACAGTAAGTGGAATGTAACTGCAACTTTTTGTAAATGTAACTTTTTATAGAGACTGTACATTTACCTCATCTCACGTATACTTGTATCTTTTAAATAGTTGTGTAACCTATATTATATACTTTTTTAAAAACGTGAATAAGTCAAAGGAGTAAAAAGCAGAATGAAGATGAGGCTCATGTCCCACTAACAGTTTAGAGACTTTCCAAACAGAGTTAATAATGTTCACCATTGTTGCTACAAGTAACTCAGATCCCGCGCTACACAAAGTAAATAATTGAAGCTTTCTAAGGGAAGGCTAATTTTGGTATAAAAAAAATGTAGAAAGAAGGAAAAATGTTTGGGTTGCAAATCCAAGGCAGAAAAAAGGGAGTCTCTACCTAATGTGAAATATTCAGAACAACACAAACTTTAGATTAGCTTTATGATTTATCTTGTTATAGTTCACAGCAAAAGACAGAAACTCTAACACACACTCTTTGTTGGTCGTCTCCTTTGAAACAAAGAACATGATTCAACTCTTGCATTTAAACTGTGTGATCATAGGGCTGCTAAATAATTACTAAGTACTGATTTACGGAGAACAAACAGGACAAAAAACAAGTAAAAAAAAAAAAAAAGCACGACTGGTTTACGACTTTGAACCTAAAAGGGACGGCTGATTAAAACAACCTTTATCTGAAAAACTACACCACATTCTCTTTAATGAACATCCTGCCTGACCAAATTTTAAATTGTCTTCATTCCTTCTCCCATCAGTGTCCCATAGGTAGGAAGAAACCATTGCGGTATTTAAGCATTTCTGCCCGGACTCCCTTCAAAACCACTGGGATGAAAATGTTCCAGACCCAATCTGTACTCGGCCGCCCGCAGACACACAGCACGGCGCATTAGTATTCAGACAACGTCAGATCTCTGGGCCAAAACACTCAGTGGACAAACCCTGACAAGCAGACACACATTAATAGCTATTCATGAGTGAGAATCGGGAGACATGCTCGAATTGCCACAGCGCAGGGACTCTCGGGGAGAAAATATTCATCACACAATTGGTTAAAAAACATTTTTTTATCATCGGAAAATAACTCAGTGTTTTTCTCATTACAGGCAACACATTCTGCTCAGCAGTAGATTACTGGAGCAAGTATATAATGCACTGTGGGTACTGGAGCAAGACAAAGCTAATTATTAAGAGGCAAGCAATAACACTGACACATCACTAAAGCAATAGTTACAAAGTGCTATCAGCCAGACTTTTAAACTCTTTCCATCTTGTGTGTTTACTGTTTGAGAGAGGTGTTGATACATCCCATTAGTCTGTCCAGTGTTGCGCTTCCCTCGCCCATCGCCTCGGCTAGCACATTGTGACATGTCAGCATGTTGCAGATGAAGCTTCTGTGGCTTTTAGTAATTTCTTATCAGCTGTCTTAAGTCAAGCAACGCAACAAATACAACTTAAGAGCGGGTTAAAATTTCTGCTTTAAGAGCTGCATAAATTTGAAGGTCCTTTTAGAAAAGCGGAGCGACGACAGCATGTAGCCCAGAGAGACTGAGCCATTAACCGGTGGGAAGATTAGGCTCTGTCCCTACTGCAAAAGGGAAAGCACTCAGATACTCAAGCCAACTGAAAATCAATACATAAATCAATAAAAATAAATCAATTTAACCCTGAAATTAGCATGAAGGAAGCCCAGAAGGTTTTGAGTTTGGACATTAGCCTACAGAGGAAACTTTGCGACAGCCTCCTGAATATGAAGACAAAAGAAGAGCAAACAACTTTATTAAGAGCAACGGCAAAGAAATCAGTACAACTTCAGAGGTACATAGGGAGCTACTGGTAGTTTGTTGGCTTTTGTTTAAAATTAGATGATTTAAATCAGTCGCGCTAACTCTAAATCATTAATTGTAAACATTAGTTCCACTAGCGCTAAAGCACTACACCAACAGGGTATTTAGTGGAAGCTAACATGCTATCTTCAATTCAAATTACATCTGCTCTTGAAAGACTTCAAACTTCAAGCACTTATTTCATTTTGACATTCTAATTTTGTATTTTCTATAATTCCTTTACCCGTTGTATTTATGTTTACATCTTATCAACTGTTTGTTCCTGTATGTTTCTTCTTTAAAATATAGTTAAGGAAAAAAATGGGAGAATGTCAAGGGAGGAACTGCAGTAAAAAAAAGTCTTCACCCACCTTAAAATAACAAATGTAAACATCCAAGTACTTGAAGAATTCAACACAGACGACAACAGAACGTTTACATCACAGCCAAGAACAATTAGCGCTTTAGAATTTAACCCGGAAAAAGAATTCAGGGGAAGCTAAGTGCGCTAAACGTTTTCAAAGTTAGCAAAGGTGCTACACAAAAGAAATTAGAAGAAATTAGCTAATCTGTTAGAACTTTAATGGATTAGCTGAAGTGTGCCCACCTTTGCCTTCAATACTCTCCCGTCTTTTAAGATTCGGTTCTCAATAAAGACAGCCAAGGTGCCAGCAGTGATAATTATACCTCTGTTTCAGAACCTCGTGTGAAAAACATGTTCAGGCTAGTAAAACAGGCTACATCAAACAGCGGCGGTACACACAGACCGATGCTGAAACTGAGAACAGAGGAAAAGGCAGACGGAGAATAAAAAAAATCTCTCCAACTCTTCATGACATAGACTGAATTCCGTAGGTGGAAATCAAACATAAGCTTTCTTTGTGTGCATGAAATAGTTCATCCTAGCCTACCTTTAATATCCAATAAAGACGAGCTGTAACTACTCAGTGTGACAAGGAGCAGGGAAAGAAAAAGCAGAAGAGAGGCACAGCATAAAGAAGGACTTACCAACTAGAGATGAGTCACCTGCAATGAAAGAAAAACAGAAAAAAAACAGTGGATTAGTCTAAAGGGTATAGCAAAAATATTGTTCACACCTGCTCATCAAAGGGAAAGTCACAACTAAATGAGATATAATAGCAGAGTGAGAAAAAGGAAAGTCAGAATGCAATTAACATTTCATGTCTAGGAGAGCGCCGTTTCACACATAAGCTGCAACACAAAGCTGCTAATTGAGACGGTGGAGGGAAAACAACCGCTCATCATGTCCTGACGGCAGCGTTCATATTTTCCTTGTGAGATAAGACTTAAAGGTCAGAGGAAAACCTTTCAGGCAGCAGCTCTCCTCTCTTTACATTTGACATTCATCCACATAAGAAACTCATTATGAAAGTCATTTTGTTAAAAGAAGCGTCACGGTAAATGGGAGACTCCCATACATGTTGGTTTAGTCGAAACAAAAACATTGAAGCATGGTACACAGCCACAAGTTTAAACAAAATCTCATAAAGGGAAGAAAAAGTTGATGATGAATAATATTAATAATACATCATTTGTTAATAAAAACAGTGTGCAAAAATAAATCACTCTACACAGAAAGACATATGTGGTAAATAATTCATCAGCTTGTACCCAGTGACTTCAATTAAGTTAAAAAACAAACACAAACAAAAAAACGTTCGTGGAAAAAGAAAATTAAAGGTCATAGCTCATCATCCAAGTGTCTTCAAAGAGTCATTGTAGACGGTGATGGTGTGAGCAGAGTGGATCTCCAGTAGCAGTCAGTCTTTCCTCAAGTCTGAAGAGACCTCTGACTGAAGAATGTAGTTACACAACAGTCTTGTTGTCACGAAATGTTACCGGCTCAGTTTTTGAACAGCAGAGATGATAATCAGTAGATGAAAATCAGTTGTTGGAAAGCACAGCTAATCCATCTCATTTGCTTTTGCTGCACCTCTGTTTATGATGCATTCACACTAGCCCTGTTTGGGTCACTTAGGTCAAACTTTGATTAATTGACCTAGAATGTCCGGTTGGTTTGGGGAAGTATGAATGCAAACTCTGGTCTGCCTAAAAATGCACATCGGAAAGCCAAATGGATGTTCAAAAGCAGAAAGTGGTCTAAAGCACACGGCATTCTGGGTATATGCAACCTAAACAAATGCGCGTGTCTAGCACCAGCTTAAGAAATGACTTGTGGACTTTTTTTTACAATTATTTTATTATTATTATTATTATTTACAAAGATTTTACCAGTAGAATCTGATACCACTTTATTTTGGTTTGCATCTTGTAGAGAAGGAAGTTGCATTTAGTGTCTTGTTTGGAGGATTTGGTGTCATTTTTTTCAGTGGTTCTTGATGCAGCACCCCCACAGGCGAGGAGGGGAACAGGTTTATCAAATAGTTTAGATCCTTTGATAAACAGGGTAGTGTGAAAGTGAACCACACCAGCTGAAAATGTAACATATGTTGCAGTTTTGGTCCCCAATGGAACCGAGTCTACCAGACTATCAGGTGTGAGAAGAAATTGAATCCTGGCAGAGAGATATTGGAGTCACAGATATGAGCTTTCCCCTTTACGGTTGATCAAAGAGATGAACTGAACTTCTTTCTTCTCTCTCTGCCTTTTGGTCCCACTCTGCATTCATAAAGCCTCCTTTTCAACTCCCCAGTGATTGAAGGTCGTAGTTCATGTATTATTTTAGAATCAGCTGCTCCTAATATTAAAAACAATACCAGCTTTTAAAAAAGTAACAATTTTCTTGTATTCTTATGTTTGTTTTGGATTTCTTTTTGTTTTTTAAATTCCTCCATGGCTCCAAATGTCTCGAATGTTACCGCATTGGAAGAAAATCCCAACCCTTTAAACTACAGACTCAGAGTTCCTTTATTTATTATTTAGTGACAACATTAGACCCAGCGGACCCCAGTAGGCTGCCATGCATATTGGCACGATTGATGCCATTCAAAGCCCTTTGGCGAAAAGAAGCTGTTGGGGTCCCAATGCATGAAACAGAGGAGCCGAGCAGGGATCCCAGCCAGAGTAGAAGCACCAAGGGTTCGTCTTTATGTTGCAGTGCCAACCGTATTCTTGATCTAAGGTCCAGACTGAGGAGCAGAGACAGAGCTTAAATGTCTGAAAGAGCAGAAAAAAGGCCACTGCAGAAATAGTAGAGGACACCTGAAGTCTCCCAGGCCTAGTTTGTTAATATCCTGGACTGTGACAGGGGTATCTCCACATCCTGCATGATATCCGGGCACGCTGCTCCTTTTGACACAGAAAAACATTCCCCAACACACGGCGTACTGCCAATGTCGGGAGAAGGCAGGGGGAAGCAAGTCCGCACGCATGAGACGAGGAGGCAGAGACACTGGAACGGACACGAAGAAGAGATAGCTGCTCAAATATATCTCATCCATCATGTCTCCTCAACTCTCCCAGGCCACCGTCAGCCACCGTGGGAGAAATAAAGTTGTTGCAAGGCAAGATACCAGTCTCTAAGTAATATAATGTCATGGCAGCCGGGTACAGACACAAGGCTGTGGCAGCCGCCATCACGGCGCAGGTCACAGAGCTGGGGTAATCATGTTTTACTGAGGACGTATTCTAGAGAGCTGACAGGACCCCGAGGAAAACCTATAAAGTCTCTAGTGGGCCCTTCAGGATAGTAAATAACGGCAGCTGGATCCCAGAAGAACCGTAATACTCACGAAGACGTTCCTTGAAGGAAATATACCTGAGCCGAGGCCGCTGAGCTCCGGGGACGTCGAGGACTTTAGTGTGCTGAGCCAGAACCTCCTTGTAGAGCGTGGAATCCATCATTAGATCAAACGATGCAGCATTACCGTCTCTCTTTTGTCTACAGCAGGCAGTGATCCCCGTCTGCCACTTTGCGTTCCTCCTCCTACTAAACTCAGCAGACATTTCCCTTTTCCTATTCTCTTATCTGGAGGTATTTGAAAAAGAACGTATGGAAAAAGCTTGACTCACTGATATCTTTTTATTATTTTTTATGTTCTTTGATAATCATTCATTTATTATTTTATTATTCATTCTTTGATAAAACTGCTCAGGGTATTCTTTATAATTTGATCTTTATTTAGCTGATAAAACTTATTCTGCTCAGAATTAGTATGCAAATTGAACATGCTGCATCTTCATGCAGATCACGTGAACAGGGCGTGCTTGGCTCTGGTTGACTTGGGTTGGGCTCTGATTGGTCTGCTGGTTCACGCTCTCAGCCCATGATTGGCTCATGGTCAGAGAGCGGCTACCTCTGATTGGATGGCTCGCCTGCAAGGATGGAAATGGCCATTCCCCCTTTGCACGCAGGCAAAGGGGGAATGTTTAAGAGATAAAATATGAAAAAGCCCGCGGTTTTTGTCAGAGTCTGCTGTGGATCACGTTCGAATGCCCAGCTACGTTGATGCTCTAGGTCGAAGGCTCTCCGGCCACGTTTTCACGAGGTAAGCGCTGATAACTTGAATGAATCGAGCATCACGTGTTTAGTCAGAGTGTTTTGTACTGTATTCTGTGGGGAATAAATCGAGCATATTTGTTCTAGCAGTAACAGTGTTTGATGCATGTTATTTTGCTGTATTCTGTGGGGAAATAAATCGAGCACATTTAATTCTAGCAGAAACAGCGTTTGGTTTCGTTATTGCCGCCGATCTCCTTCGACCCTGATTTAAAATTTCATAAAACACTCACAAACCTAAAAACATTTTTTCTGAGTTTCCATCTTTTCAGACACATAACCAGGTGCCAAACACAGACAACAGTCTGCAAAAGAAAAAAAAACAGTAACCTCTCCATCGAAAGTACCGTAATTTAGAAGATTTTGTAAATGCTCTTTATTGCTTTTGATAATGTAATAAAAAATGGAAGCTGTGCTGACACCATTTGATCTCAGCTTTTTTCTCTGTCATTTCTAAGTAATTTGACATAATTGAACCAGTTGGTCTTGTGATGTACACTTCTTTTGGTGCAAAAAGAATTGAGGCGAATCAGGTGGTTATTCAACTCAACTGCTATTAAACACATTGTAAAGCGCACTACTGAGTTTTTTTAAAAATTCATGTATAACCTGTGTGTGTACGGGTCTTTAAGTGTGTGAGAAAGAAAGCGTCAAAAGAATAAAAACTGACAGCTAAAGAATTAGAAAATATTATTGAAATTCCCAACGCTAGTAGGAGAGGGAATATATGTACAACATACATTCATTAATGAGAACGGATTTAGTTCTATATGTATTAAAAAAACGATAGCAGCTGACATCATTTCTTGGGATTACTTTTTTTACTATATAATTTCTTTAGAGTTGCGCTGGCAAAGGATTTATGCTTCTTTTTTATGGAAAGTAAAGGCGAGGAAACAACGCATCTGAATTCAGTGAAAAACCTCAGAATGAATCACACTCAAACCGTTTCACAGGAAATATTCCATATTCCCAACAAACCTGTCAGTTAACATGAAACGGCAGAAGAAAAAAAAATAATGAGGTGGCATGTGTGTGAAAAATAAAATTCCTTCAGGGATCAGAAAAGTTTTAACAGAACTGTATGAAGTCTAAAATAACCTATTTAAAAAAAATATTTCTTTTCAAAATAAATCAGAAAATATATAGCTTTAAAATAGCTGCTTTGCTGTGTTAATAGTAATATTTAATATTTTGATCAATACATAAATACATATCTAAAATAATTACACATCGACAATGGGGGAAAAAATCCACTAAATATTTCCTTTTCACCTCTTTTTGATACATTACTTAAAATAATCAAAGATTCATTTAATATTAAAATAATGTGTAAAACACATTCATCCTAATAGTAGCTGGTTGTACAGATTTGCTGGGTTGCTCTGGATCCCTCTGGAAAAGCTTTTAGCTCTTTCTTTTGGACTGCTGTTATGATGCATAAGCATAACCATAGCAACAAGGTACTATTTTTACAACTTTACAACTGAAGCAGCTGATTAGCAGCTGAAATAAAACCTGAACTACAACCTGATGGATGCAGAGCAGGACCAAAGAGCAGAGAGAGAAGGAAGTTAAAATCATCAAAGATCATATAGTCGACTCCAGTCTGTGACTTTGTAACCCTATGACTTAAAAGAGATATAAATTAGAGCGGCAAAGCAAATGTGGTTGATTAGCAGTGCTTCAGTCAGAGGCATTTTAAGATTTGTTGCAAGACTGACTGCTACTGGAATCCATTCCTGCCCACTGCGACACTTGGAAGACATGAGTTATGACTCTTAATTTTCCTTTGGAATAAAAATGTATTTTGAATTTAAATTAAATCTGAAAGATCTCCAGAAAGTGAGCTGTTGCTCAACATGTTTTAGTAAGAAGCAAGGAATAATGGGATGAAGTGTACATGAAATGGATGTCATAGTGAATCTGTGTATTAAATCATGAAGAATTTGGGCCAAAATCTAAACCCACAGTCTCACACTGACAGAACAACATTAATTACTGAGTTCTAATTTTCTCCATCACTGAGCAGACAAGGAAAAGCAGCTGGGATTCTCCCTTGATCAAAGTACTATAACTAGTGGCGTTTTGCTCCACATTTGAGTAAAAATAAAGAGGAACTTTTGGCTTGTGTAATTTCTGTAGTTTTTCTGAGAAAGACAAAAAAGTCACAGACATTCACTACAATACAATCATGACTGACAACCTTGGTTTTGTGAGATTTTCAAGTATCAAAGAATGACAAACCCAAACAAATGGATCAAATTGATGGCGTAGGTTCAATCAAGATAGTGCAGTCGGAGCAATAAAAATAACAGAAGATACTAAGCATCACAGACTGGAACATTTACTACGACTTGAGGTTTATGTGGGAACGCATTGATGTCTGACAAAGA
>NW_015112622.1:162149-175074 GCF_001443285.1 Poecilia latipinna | reverse complement strand
ATTAACTAAGTCAGATACGCCTGGTGCCTCAACCAGGTGCTGAGGTTCTTGCCGACTTTACTGGTGAGTAATAGGGTAACTACCAACGCTATGCCCCTGGAAGCCGAGACTGGCTTTCTGTCATCAACAGCATTCCTCTGGGAGGGGGAGTAGCTGCTGGCGAAACATGCATTTCCGAATTTATGTCTGCTGATTACCTAGGACTGGGTAATGCAGTTGGACTTAAGTCAACATCAACCAACCTGGGGCTAGACCTGTTCATTTGGTCCAAATTTACAAGACGTCATCGTCATTGTGGAGTTGTCCGTCCCATTGAGGAAGCCATTGATTAAGCATTTTAAAGGAAAAAGCTGTGATATGCAACTCTGGCAAATGAAGTACAGAACCTGACGATGGAAAATGTTTGTGCGAGGCATTTTAAGGGATTTTAACATCTAGTCCAAGCAACCTGAACTCCAGTTTTTGAGTGCCTGTGTCCTGCAACTTTTACATGTGTCCCTGGTCCAACACACCTGAATCAAATGACTGAATTGCCTCCTCAGTATGGAGTCAGGTTCTCCAGAGTCCTGCCATCAGCCTGATTATTTGACTCAAGTGTGTTGAAGAAGAGACACATCTAAAAGTTGCAGAAAACCGGCCGTCAAGGACGCCTGATTGAGTCCAAGGAGGCTTACTTTAGTAAAATGGCTGCATTTCAATCTTATAATGAACTTAAATGTGCATTCACATATCAGAGAACTCATTTTACAGTTCTGTCAACAAAAAATAAAATGATAAAACATGTTCATGTTAAGCTCACACAAATATGTGATGGAGTGACCAGAGTTTTCAACAGTAGGGAAGAGGAGCACTTCTCTTTCTCACCCCTTGATATGAGGTTTCATTCAGTGAACTGAACAATTGTGCTTCCTATTGGACCAAGTAGACAGGGAGATTCCCCCATCCAGAGCATGGACAGTAGGGAGAAGTCACATGTGCATTTTAAAAAGTTGTTAGTTTGATGCAGAAATAGAGAGATTTTTTGCTCAAGATAAACACACTACTAGAATTTCCTCCCAGCCAATGTGGAGACTTTGGGTGTGTCAATACCACACCCATCTGAAGAGAGATGACGTTATGAAGCATGTTCTTCACAAACGAGGTGGAAAAGGTTTTGAAAATGATGCTGAAAGGTCTAAAAGGCAGGTTTTCTGTTTTAATCATGACACAACTGGAAAGCATTTCAAGATCAATTGGTATTTAAAAAACCCTCTTCAATCACAGACAAGGACTCTTGACTGATAATATTTCAGTGCTGATACTGAAATAAATTAGATTCTTTATTTTTTAGCAAAACGAACATATAAGTGGTTCGCCAGACACTCCGTGTCATTTCAGTCCCCAAATCCCATGAAAAAAATCTGACCTGAAATTAAGACTGCATAGGACAGACTTAAGGACTCGGGATGATGAGGGGTGTTTGTGCAGGAAGGAATAGTCAAAGATGCTTTTCTCTAGGACCGACATTGTCACATCTCATAGGAGAAGACAAAATGTTGTTCTTTTAACAAAACGGATATGTGCAAAGTAATACAGTATGGTACCAGTAATCATATTATAGGGTCGTGATTTAATGATTCAAGGACCTGGACTTTGAAAAGTCCTCAAGGTCTTGACTGTTTAGCTTGCTGCTTTCCCGTTAGATTATCGTTTTCTTTGGGTTGCGCAACAATCTCACTTCCCCCAAAGAGCTGTTGACGAATGCTAAGTGCTTTTAGCAGCTATGGAGGGAGACAGAGAGGGACGGAAAGAAGAAAAACAAGCCAAGAAAGATGGCTCAGTGCGTGTACTGCAACACAGAATTGGCATTTTGTCTGCTATGCTGCAACAGCTCAGCTGGAAACTTTAGAGTTTTAGATCAGGCCTAAAAAATGCCAACCTGACCAATCATGTAAATGTGTCTGAGCCCAATCTAAATAACTCTAGAAATCGAAGCCATAAGTAAATTATGTTATGTTATGTTATATTATGTTATGTTAAACTGCTCTGTGAGCTTAGTAGTGGAACTTTCCCTGTTAAGTTTTTGCTTCCAGCTCAATTTTCTCACTTGTGATGCTTATCAGGGCGAGTAATGATCTGGAAAAAACAACAAAACAAAACAAAACAAAAAACATTAGAACTCTATTTTATGAAAAAGCTTTTTTATACTTCAAACTTGTGTCTGAAAGTGGAGTGGAATATAAAATGCAGCGTTTACTAAAACCTCATTTTAAGTTTGCTTTTTAACTTTTAAAAGTGAATGTGAAATGTTTTATATGTTGTCCGTTTTGGCAGGTAAAAAAAAAAATCCTACTTCAACCTTGAGACTAAAATCAATGTATTTTACATTTATTTTACAAATAAAATATTTGATCAAAGAAAAGAAGGAACTGAATTGTTTATTACTAGCATTTTCTCTTTCATATATTTTACTAGCTTACATAGCTGCTAGCTAAAGTAGCTAAAATAGCAGCTACTTTTATTTGTTTGCTTTAGTAACCATCAGAATAATCGACAGATTACCTGGTTACTAAAATAATCGGTTACAATTTATTTGAATCGGTGTGCATCAGACTGACATAATACTCTCATAAATATGACATAACTTTTATGAACATGAAGAAGTCTTTATGAATGTTTATGACTGTTGTCATGGAGTTTCATTCAGTAAATAAGGACACTTTTAATGTGAAGTTGTCAATTTAATGGACTTTTTATGCAGGTTTTAGTATAACGTTGCATTAAAAGTGTCATTACTTACCAAATGACACTTTGACAGACATTCATGAAGACTCCCTCATGTTCATAACAGGTGTTTTGTTTATGACAGTATCATGTCAGTCTTATGAACACCTCTTCAAATAAAGTGTTACCAAATAATCACAACAGCCCTACTACGCTGTGGATCCTTTTATTTTTAAAAAAAGTTATTGATGTGATTATTTTTTTCCATGAATGACTACTCTTATTTATTTGTGTTTTTGTTGTCCCACGCTGTGAAACTCAGATTAAGGATTTAATGCATGTAAAGTCCTTTCCAATAACAACTATAGAGGGCGCTACATCTTTCTTTTCTAAAGTTCTTGCTTGCGTTTTGCCTTGGAGGCATTAATAAATAAAATAAAATCACATGTAACACATACTGTGTGCCTTCCAGTGACCTTCAGGATGTTCCCCTGTGATTTCACAACATACATCTTCAATGTTAGGTGGTGCTTGAAGCCGTGCTTAACCAATGAGTCTCTCTCTCTCACACGCACACACACACACACACACACACACACACACACACACACACACACACACACACACACACACACACACACACACACACACACACCCTGATCCCCTTCTTCTTGTGCGTTTGCACATCTTCTTCCTGGACCCCAGTCCTTGCTCTAATCCTCTGGACTCAATGCTTAGGCTGCAGCCTGGTAATTCACCAAATCCCCTTCTGCTCCCCTCAACCCACACCTCTCCTCCAATGTCAAGTGCTCCTTGACAGAAAACACACACTTTTCCAAACCTACACCCCCTCAAACATAAACGTAGTGAATAGATAGAAAGGCTGCACATTACAATTTAACTTCTTCAAAACCCTTTTTTTCTTAAATAAATTTTGTCTAAAGTTGGTCGATTAGGTAAAGCACATGCGGCACCAAATTAATTTGTTTTCAAGTCTTAGGTTCTCCAAGCGTGGCTTAAGTCTGACATCTTGGTCGACTGTCACTACAAAGCTTTCACCTTTGACTATTTCATGAGACGCTTTGTTGTTTTCGCCAAACACTGAAGTCACGGCTGAATTGCCGTCAGAGTTCCCAGAAGAACCAACAAGTTTATCCTGCCGCCGTGGCAGCGAGAGGCATCGGTCAGCATGCCAAAGAACTGAGGCTCAGATTACAAACTGGATAAAAAGATAAACTGGACACACTAATGGAGGATCCTGCTTCAAAATGAATTGAAGAAAGAACTCTGTGTGTGCAGCCGTTCAAAAGTTTGACAGCCACGGCGGGTGTTGCAAGAATTAGCAATTGAAAATTTGTCAAAGTTCATGACTTTATCTGGAAATATAATTGCTTTGAACAGTGGGTCAGTTGGAAAGGAGGCCTTCTGTTTTAAAGACACATGACTAAAGAAAAAAGAAATATCGGAGACCTGTCAGGATCATATAAACTAAACATTATGGTTAGAAAGGAAAAAAAAAATAGGTGTGCTGCCTTGAAAGTCTGCAAAATGGAAAACAAATGAAAAGAGGGATGAAGTAAAAAATAAATAAATAAAAGAAAGATAGCACAGTCCGACTACTAGGTTAGAGGAACATTTTCAAAACACCTTAAAAAGTGTGTTTTGTTTCTTTTGCAGCATTTCAGGACACTTTGCTGCTCTGTTAGGAAAGAAAAAAAAACTACTTTGAATTACTGGAGTGGCCTTCTACTGAGACCTGCTCTCACAGCACCGTCTTTGTTCCTCCATGATGAGTGTGCCTGCTCTGCTAGATGTTATTAGACTAATGCTGTCATGCTCTAGCCAAGTTAATGGTCTGTGGTTACTGTTGCAAAGCCTTGCTACTTGATTAAATAATTAACTCAGTATTAGTAGATTAATCTACCAGCTAATTGGCTAGGTCAAAGTGATTGTAACGGAGACTCAGCGCAACAGCTGACTAACCAACAGTGCCATTATTTGATATTCACTCAGTTTTTACTTTATTTTGTGCTGTTAACATAGTGGCTGGTGCCAGCCAATCAGATGCCAGCTTTGGAAGGGCTTTTATGTCAGAACTTAATTATTCACATCACAAATTGGTATAAAATGGAATTAGGAATCAACTTTCATTGGTGGAGCGTTTGTTGCCAATACTTAGAGTGATTTATACTGTTGAAAAATTGATAATTAACCCCTTCATCTCTGTCTCTCTGATTTAAATCAGATGATACATTTTCAGACATGTAACAGTATAGAGTATAGTGGGCCCTAAATAAAGATCTGTATTCAAACTGAGTAAGTTTACAATCTCCAGCTATAAATGTGGACAAATTACAGGGTAATCCATCTTAGTTTTACCTTCACAAGAATGCATCACAAGATGTTTTCTGGTGAACATGGAACAGTGTGAATCATGGGAAGAGTTTGTTCATACACCACTTTGTATTTCTTTTTTTTCCCATTTTAAAAGGTGAGGAAGGAGGATTTCTTGGACTTGTTCTTTGGCAGATGAAGCATATATTGTAAAGTCTGGAACTGGTTTTTACAAAATTCAGTAAGGAAAAAAGGATAAATAAATAACACGGATGGAGAACACTTTCCAGGTAGCAAGTCTTTGATAAAAGAACACGGCTAAACGTCATGCCTCGCCTGCCTTCTTTATCCATACGGTTTAAAATGATGTTGCAGCTAAAGAACCTTCAGCTGTTCTCAGAAGGTTTTCCACAATGTTGAGGATTGTACTTATGGAGATTTTTGACTTTCAGAAGTGCATTTGCTAGACCAGACACTGATTCATTCTAAAGGTATTCTGTCAGGCTAAGGTGAGGGCTGTATCAAGGACAGTAAACTCTTCTACTCCAAACTCACTAATCCAGGTCTTTACGGGCTTTGTAATAGAGATGCAATAATGTGAAATCTTGTTAAAACAGGAAGTGTCCATCCCCAAAGGGGTCCATTAAAGTTGGGAGCATGAAATTATCCATAAAGTTTTGCTATGCTAATTCATTCGGTGTTCCTAAGCCCCTTTTCTGAAGCACACTCCCACATCATCATCCCTTCAGCACCAAACTTTACACTTATCAGAACATAAACACACAATTGCTGTTCTCGTGGAAATTGCCAAACTTGGGTTGCCAGACAGACATGCGTGATTGTCACTCTGGAGAATTCAGTCCAGAGTCCAGTAGCAACATTTTCTACACCGCTGCACCCGATGCTTAGTGAGGCAAGCGGAGTTGCAGTACCCAGATGCAGCCGCTCCACGCAGAAGGAAAATCTGAAGGTCTGCAACTATCGACTCTGCTGAAAGTTGGCGACCTCGGCGTACAGCGTGCTTCAGTATCTGGATGTTGTATTAACACTAAGTGAATAGTTTGGCAGTACAATGGCACATCATTACTAACAATGTAGAAGTGTTTACCAACTGTGACAAAACAAGAGAGTAAGCGTGTTTGAAGAAGTAAGATGGATTTGACTGGTAACTAAAATTGTTCATTTGAGCAAAATATTGTCACCATAACTACTGAATGAGGTTGATCTATAATTACCTTCAGAACAGAAATAGTTAAACCTCAGCACCAGATCAACTCAGGTGCTATGGCGGTTTTCTTTTTTTCTTTTTTCTTTAAAAAAAAAAAACAGTGTCAACCTGAGTAAAGAAAATACATAACTACAATTTAAGAACAAATACAATTCCATTTTACAATGTTAGAGTGATTTATAGAAGGCTGACCATTCAATTTCTCAGCTTTTGAGAATTTATATCAATTAACTATAAAGTTATTGAGTTGAAAAGTTTATTTACTTGCATGTCTATATCACTTCAGGATTGTTCTGGCTAATTGTCTTTGGTGAAAGTTCGGAAGTCAACTTAGTAGCTCTGCATTGTCAATATGAATTAAAAATATCCTATAACAACATTTAACCGGTGTAAAGTCCTAGTCAGTAAATGGTAAAGACAAACTTGAGCCATATTTTAAAAAGTACTGCATTTAAAGGAGAGACAATGTTTTAAAAATTGTAAATAAAATACACATAAATACCTGTAAAAAGTATTCAGATATTCACACACGTTTTCCTTTTTTCTTTGCTTTTTCAAATCAATCCAGCTGTTTTATTTTAAACACAAAAAACCCCCAAAACTTTGTCATATTGAAAGCTGATTTCTACAAAACAATTGCAAACAAAAATATTTAACAAATAAATACATGATTGCATAAATAATTATCCCCTCTGTTGAATTACATCAGTAGCTGGGCCATATTTATGCAATCTTATTCTATGTGAAATATTTAATTGTCATTATTTTGTAGAAATTTGTTTTTACTTCAATATCAAATGAGTTTTTTGTAATTTTTTTTTTATTTTTAAAAAAGCAATATTTTGCTTATCATGATTTATTTGTAAAAGCAAGAAGGTGGAGAATGTTTAAGGCTCTGTACGCTTTGAGCAGAGCAGCAGAACCAAGCAAGTGTAAATACAGGCAGCTTGCCTGGGGTGATGTGAACTACGAATATAAATCTCATAGTTTTATTAAATTAGATTAATCAAAGTCTGCGTTGGTTTCGACAACCGTCGCAGTGGAAACTACCGCTGCTCATCGAATATTCTGATTTAATAATCTCTCAGATAGACAAATAATACAAACCGGATTCCTTTAAGTTGTTTTTCTTTGCTGAGCAAATGAACGTGATGGAGTGTTCTGGCATCATTAGGTTAGAGTCACTCCCTTTGATTAGAACCGCAAATTCACCTTTATGTTAACATCCTCCGTAATTGGACCTTTATTTTGAGTTCTGGTCTAAATATTTCTTAAAGGTCTGGATCTTTGCTGACATTTTGTGAAGTGATTAGTTTTGATCTGGATTCAAGGTCCTAACATCCACTCCCCTCCGCCTGCCCACTCTGTACCTGCTCCCAAAAAAAAAAAAAAAAAAAACCCGGGCTCTAATGTTGTTCTCCTCGCCTCATTGCCAGTGCTCGTATGCTCCGGCGAGCACAAAACTACATGCTGCCCTGTGAATGTTCAAAAATACCAAGGGGCGATATTAAGGTGGAGATGCCCAGAGTACGCAGTTTGATTTAGAGAGGCTCTGCTTGCCTCATCTAGTTTTTTTTTCTTTCTTTTTTTTAAAGGGACTCCGCAAACCACCCATATCCTGCTGCCTAAGCACTTCACCTTGATGGAAGCAGCATAGCAAATGCACTGAAAGCACTCCAGACGGTTGACACCACCTTCTAATCTGAGCTGGAGTATTATTTTGGTTCGCTGAGTCTTATGTGAAAAACCCTCTCACTACACTAATCATCTGCCCAATTAGAGCCATTTGGAGATAAGATAGGTAGCTTTGATCAGTGCTGCGTACCGAGATATTTGGAGAACAAGGTCATGTCTCTCCTATTTGGAGTCGAGCTCAGACTGCAGCTTCCACTGAAACATGCCAGGCTAACTGCTATTATACTCACAGAGATGTTTCATTAAAGCTATGGATTCCAGGTAAAGATTTTTTACATTTCTTCCTTAAATGTTTTATTTTTATGCCAAAACAGTGACATTACTGGTCTTATTAAATTGATAAAACACATTAAAAGAGGCCTTGTGTCATAGGCTAATTTAGTAGATAATTTTGACATGTCATTTCTATATGAAAAGGTCAAATCCAAATTTAATTTTAAAGCTTTCATATGCGCAGTAAGGAGATGCGTTTCCCTGTCCTATAAAATTCTTAACCTAAATTCAGATTTTATCTGCCCTTGAAAGACTACAACCCTGGAGAACCAACTACATTTGGACATTATTTACATGCCTTTAGGTATTGTTTTCATGTTTATTTCATTCCTGTAAGTTTCTTGTGTGAAATTAAGCTACTAGGGGAGGGACTAGGTGGGTGAAGCGAGAATGTACCAGAAGTGCTTCATAAACAGTCAGATTTATAATAAAAAATTAGTTCTGCTAACACTAAAGCACTACACCAACAAGGGGCCCAGCAAAGCTAATGCTAATCCTAACAGCTAACTTTAAAGCACATTTTATCTGCCTTTTTAAAAATACAACCCTAAATCACCAATTCAATTCTGACATTACAACTGACATGTTCTATAGACGCCCTTAGATATAATATTTATGTTTATGTATCGTTTTCTTATGTTCCTTGTTTGAAATAAAGTTGTTGGAAAAGAGAACATGAGGAACAGAAACAGTCTTCATTAGGGTTGCCACCGTGCCGTAAAATACAGAATCGTCCCGTATTTGCCTTATTAATGTTGCGTCCTGTATTGAGCCAATACGGGACACCATTTGTTCCGTATTTCTATAAACGTCTGATAGACACGACTATCACGCATATATCAACACTAAGTGGAACAATAATGACCAAAATAAAACACAGGAAATATTAAGGTCAGCTAAATTGTTGTGGCGGGAGATGAAGGACCCCCCCAACCCTTGGAACGCTACGGCCTGACGCTGTTGTCACGGTTGCCTAGAGACGGACACTACGCACTATCAACCCGCGTCTTTTAAAATGTCCTCGACCGGATAACTCCACCATCCTTAGAAGTAAGAACTCTGGCAGAAATACAGACATGAGTGGAGAGACGCACATTCCAGGCTGAACAATGTCTGATTCCAGGCTAAACGGGCAATTATTTAAAAAATGTGTCCATTGTGGTGTTGTGTGCTGCTGTATGATGTGATTGATAGGCAATATCAATCACATCATACAGCAGCGTGTTGAGTTTGGATGATAATTTATTTAATATATAATAGTATCAGCCAAAGTACTATGAATGGCAATTTAACCTTTGTGTGTGCGAGGACTGAGGCAAACGAAGAGGACCGTGGCAAATGATACACATTTTACGTGTGTGGGGTCGGTTGGACCCCATTTCTAAAATTTGAAAAAATTTGAATTCTGCACTTTTAGCTGCTGTATGGAGATACGATCACATTTTCCATTTGCATCGGCAAGATCAGGATCTGCAACCTGAATCTGAAGACACAAGTGGCTCTTTGGCTCAGAATATTAAATTATGAAATATATTGCTCCATTTTGTGTGTGTGTGTGTGTGTGTGTGTGTGTGTGTGTGTGTGTCATTCTTTTTTAAGTGCTCCGCACGAAAAAAAAAAAAAAAAAAAAACACTTACTACACTGGAACCTCATGGTACATTTGGTCTAGAACCAGCCTCCAAACCTTTCTCTATTTGTATAAATATTTTGGTAATACTATTTCTAATACCAGAATGTTCACTTAACTTTTATATTTTGGGCTGTCTGAGGACACATTTTTAATATTAAATCAGGAGTTATGATCAATTACTCAGTACTTGAGTAGATTTTTACCAAATGCATTTTACACCTACTTCACTAAGTAAATCTACTCAAGTATAAACGTGTTGAAGGTTTGCTACTCTGACTGGAGTACAATTTTGATTTCTGAAAGGTGGAAACCCTAGTCTTCATACACAGTCTTCACCCACTTCAAAATAAGAGCATAAATATAAACACTTAGCTACTTGAAGAATTCCTAACAGTCGTTAACCAAAACTTCCAGACTGATGTGAAACTTTATTCCACTGAAAGTCTACAAAACAGCGAAGTAAATTAGCGCTCTAGAATTTATCTGGAAAAATTAATTGAGGGAAAGCTAAGTGCACTATATGTTTTCAAAGTTAGCAAAAGTGCTAAGCAAGCTCCGCTACTAGCGGATTAGCTAAAGTGTGCCATTTAGGTTTAAGATAGCCTTGATAAACAGACAGCAGTTATGAAAAATAAATAAAATATAAACTGGGCAGTATAGGTTTTCTGTATAATGTGTTAGATTAGCTGGAATGTGCAACAGTGATTATGCAGATACAGTAAACCATCACTATTTTACATAAAGATGAATTATCACACTTTGCAAGAATGTGTTGTTAAAATTATAGCAAACTGGTGGTAAAAGTGAGAATTCATTGACTAAGGATGTGACCTAAACACTCCAAAAGGAATGTAGTGAGTGAAGGCAACAAAGTGTGAGGATGGTACATGATAAATTCATATTAAATATTTCCATTTGTAGTTTAATATTTCGACCTGTGTCGGGACAGCAGAAACAACCCCAGGGACAGGAAGCGGAGAGACTTAGCATCCTGTTTAACAATGACTTTAATGATTTACCCATGAAGACCTGGAGAAACATACCGTGGTGTGTTCAGAGGGAAGCGACCCCGCCTCCGGCAGAACAAATCGATACACACCGAGTTATTACAGAAGCACAAGTGTTGCTAATTAGGATTGGTAAATTAAAACTTTTTTCTTGCTGTTTCAGCGTTTATTATTACTTAAGAGGATGCACTAAAGATTTTATAAAACTTTAATTGCTTGTGTGCATCCCAGTCTCTCCAGTAAAGGAAAAATACAGATTCCCACCACTAGCCCTAGATTTGTTATTTTAGTCCACCATGTTTCAGAGGAGCAGGGAGAGGGCGAAGGGGGACGCTGTTAGAAACAGAGGAGGGAAATTGACAAAGCTATGCAATTAGCTCTTAGCTAACTTTTTTCCCACCTGAATGCAAGCACAAAAAAAGAACATGATGTAAAAAAAAACTGACCGTTTGTGCTTTTCTATCAAGTCTTTTTGACTATAAAAAATATTTGAAAAAGAAAAAAATGATTCAGTTGGTTGAGAAAAATCCAATGGAAACACACACTTGATCAAATGTTGTACATCACAAAATTTTGTGCTCCCTTTCAAGGAAAAAAAATATCCACGAGGGGAAAAAAAACAACTTTAAAATATTTCAATCTACTGTTTGCTTTGTTTGTTTTACCAGCACATAACCTCAAGTTGTGAGAAACAGAATTAGTTTAGACTTGAACATGAATCAGTGGAGCGAAAGACGTTTTTCCCTCTGCGTCTTTCAGGGTTTCCATAAAAAAGCGACCAAAGAGCCAGAGAGATAGAGAGAGAAGGTTTCAGGTTGTTTTCTGAAGAGGTGATGAATGTTTTAATGGATGCTGCAGATTGTGAGAGACAGTGGAATAACTTATCACTTCAACGTTTTGAAAGTACAAAAGGTTTCAGTGATTACAACATGGTTATGTGAAAACATACTTTTACTAATTTGTAGTTAATTTACATTTCTAATTAAAAAGAAACCGATTTCACTTTTTACACAAATAAATTGTGTTCTTGCTTGCCACCTCCTCATCTGACCTTTGTTATGCTGTCGGAATGTTCAACAATGATAGGTAACTCAGTGTGTTATAAAATGTTTTAAAAAAAAAAATATATATATATATATATATATATATATATATATATATATATATATATATATATATATATATATATCCCATCCTACCAACCCCTAAAACTCCATCAGATGAGACATTGGTCTTCTTGGTCTTTACTTTTAATATAGTCCTTTTGCACATCTCAATACATGCTGTTTCAGTAGCTTAGAGGCTAAGGCACTCTAGTTAAATGCGTGGGATGCTGAGTTTGAACCTTGCTACATGTTTTTTCTCTGATAGTTTTTCATGTTTTGGTAATATTCTGTTTTAAAAAGTCTTTTTAAAGAATAAAGCCTCTCTAGGTTGGTGTTTCTGCACATATCACTGCCAGAGGCAGTGGACTGGTAGGTCTGACAACTCGTAGTTTTCACCTGCAATGCCAAGCAATGATTTTTTTTTTTTTAAAACCTTATTTTATCTTATTTATAGCAAGTTTTAGGAGAAATTCATCGCTGTTATGATAAAATTCAAAGTCTATTTAGATTCTGGTGAGAAGCAAAGCAACTGAGGTGAACGAAGGCAGTACAAAAAATTTGTATTTATTTTGCTAGTTAGAAGAACAGTATAATGAATGAGGGTGAGAAAATGGGAAAATTATTTTGGATTTATTTCATTTTCGGCAAAAGTGCAATGGGTCATCCTGTATCAAAATTAGCAACATTCACCCATCCCCCAACAATCGTTTATTAAATTGGAACTTGAATGATCCAAACAGCTCTGGGGTGTTTATCTGACAATAGGCAAAATTTTACCTAATTTTTTTTTTTTTTTTGTTTAAATATGAGAAAAATTTTGCAGCACAGAGAAACACTTGTGTGCTCAATAATTTGATTTTAAGAGCTGATATCTCTTATGGTGCGTTTTAGAATTTCTCGAATTTGCTTTGCACAAATTTGACGAGTACAAATTGAACTAACCACTGA
>NW_015112622.1:131031-159324 GCF_001443285.1 Poecilia latipinna | reverse complement strand
GCTAGTTAGAAGAACAGTATAATGAATGAGGGTGAGAAAATGGGAAAATTATTTTGGATTTATTTCATTTTCGGCAAAAGTGCAATGGGTCATCCTGTATCAAAATTAGCAACATTCACCCATCCCCCAACAATCGTTTATTAAATTGGAACTTGAATGATCCAAACAGCTCTGGGGTGTTTATCTGACAATAGGCAAAATTTTACCTAATTTTTTTTTTTTTTTTGTTTAAATATGAGAAAAATTTTGCAGCACAGAGAAACACTTGTGTGCTCAATAATTTGATTTTAAGAGCTGATATCTCTTATGGTGCGTTTTAGAATTTCTCGAATTTGCTTTGCACAAATTTGACGAGTACAAATTGAACTAACCACTGACATTTTACAGCGTCACACAAAGAATAAGATTTTGGCTTGCAAAAGCACTAGAAAAATTATTTTTCAGTTTAAATATTTGTCTATTTCAGTGGTTTGAATGTCGTCTTTTTTTTTTTTTGGCAACATAAAAGCAACTGTAAAGATAAATTAGGTCTTGTGGAAAATGATTTGACCCAGGGTTTTTCATTTTGTGTATTTTAGAGCTTGGCCAGTGTATTTGCTTTGATTAAAGTAGACATGTCTATTTAAAAATCAAAGAACTATGAACAAAGTGTTGCAGCTGGTGTGTTGAGAGCCTGGCTGCCTGTCAAAAAGCTGCAGGTAGACTCTGTGTGCCGTTTTATGAAAAGTACAAAAAAAAAGTACAAAAAAAAACAAAAGACTTCTGATTTGTTCTTTTTGTAGACTTTTGATCTTTTTTTTTTGATCAAGTCATTTGATCTTTTGGACAATTATTCCCTCTGGCAGCTGAAAAGTGTTTTCCCTCTTTTTTTTTTTTTCTCCTCTCGGACAGCTCTTATGATCTGTGAGAAGAAATTACTCAGGGTTTCTGCAGGTTTCACCAACTCACATTTAAGACTTTAAATACATTTTTAAGACCATTTTGAATGGTCCAAAGAAATGTACAAACTTCAACAAGCTAGCTGGTGATAAATTTGCACTTCCCCACGATGGTCACAAAAAGAGACATCCAGCTATTTAGCAAGGGTATGTTAGCATTGATTCAAAGAATGCAATGAGTGTGACTCAGTCTTATACCTGACAAAAAAAGTTGTGCAAGGAAAAAAAACCCAGAATACACAATTTAATAGTACTGCCAAGACAAAATTTAAGACCTGTAAATCACAGATTTAAGGCTAACATACTTTTTAAAAATATGAACTTAAGACATTTTAAGGCTTTTTAGACTTTAAGGACTTATGGACACCCTGGCTTTTACAGCCAGATCATATACTCGACTACAACATGAGGAGCAGCAAAAGCAAAGGAGGTGGATTAGCAGTGACTGCCAATGTCATCCAGGACATGTTACTGAGAAATATCCTTTCTGCTAACAGGATACTGAGCTGTTAGCATGTCATGACACTCTCCACCTTTTTTTTTTTTTTTTTTTTTTGAACAGCCTTCAGTCAGAAGCTTCTTCACATTCTTTGTAACACTGACTACTACAGCATCACATTTCACAATGACTTCTGGAAGATATTTGGATGACATGAGTTATGGCAACATTTAATTCCTCTTTGGGATAAATAAAGTGTTTTTCAACCGAACTGAATATTTGTGCTTATTGTGGCAGTGGAACTGCTCACTGCAATGAAAACCAGTGAAAATTTATTCAACTAAAGCAAACATAATCTTCCCGTGGACACGTAAAACAACCCGGGCATATCGCTTCCAACAGGAGACGCTTGGAGTCGTCGGTTTGACTCCATTAGCCTTGCCTCTGTCCTCTACCCTTTTTAAATCCCTCCGTGTCTTCGCAGCGCACGCTCTCCCTCTTTTATTCAAATCCTCATATTCAATTATGGCTACATCTAATACATGTGTCAACATGTTTCATTAGCTCTCCTCCTCCCCCTCCCCCTTCCTCTTACCAGAGATTAGCTTCCTTCTCTTTTTTTATTTACTTAATGCAGAAATATCATTTTCTCCTGGACAAAGTGTGGGAGAGCTGTGAAAAAAGGGGAAGTGATTATTTTTCTTCATTACATTTCCTGCTGCTCTGGCAGTCACAGCTTATTTTCTGTTAGCCAAAAAAAGATGATTAAATGTTTTGGGTGAAAAATTTACTTACGCTGCCGTCAGGTTCACTACAGGTGGTTTTAGCGACATTAAGAGTGGGGGAGGGAGGGGGTGTTGTCCTTAAAAGGAGCTTCAGGTCTCGGCTATCTGAACGCGTTGGATCGAGGGCTCGCCAGCTTCATTGGAGTAATTATCGACGCTGCTCCAGAAAACCGATTTGAAGCAAGACTCCATCTCAGGAAACGCAAATCTGTGGCACAGAGCGGGCCGAATAATTCTGAGTCTACGATCCTTTTGATGTTCTCTGTGCCAATTTCTGCTCCCTCGAGGGCTTCCCTCTGTAGTGTTGAATTTAATAGGAGGTTATAGGAAGCCTCCTACAAGTGGCCAAGGAGTAGATTAATGTGCTAAGATACATGCGTGGTCTGCTTCTTTTTCATCTGTGACATTAAAGCAGCAGGTTTGGAGAAAGGTGGGAAACAAGAGCTCTTTGGTCACTTTGTTCCTGGAATAAAAGTAAGGTTCCAGTCGGACTGTCTCTTCCCTTACAAAGGAGAAGTGCATTGTTGAATGTGGCCTGAATGCTTTATTTATATATACACCTGTGGAAAAAGAGAAGAGCCCACTGCACTGAACCCCATTGAAAACCTGATGGTTATTCCACCAAGTAGTGATTTCTGAACTCTTTCTGAGTTCAAACATTAGTATTGCTGTTTCTAAATAAATGTGAACTTGTTGTCTTTGCATTATTTGACATCTGTATCTGGCGTGTTATTGCTGGCATTGGGGACATTGGGATGAGTACTGTAAATTAAAAATCCCCAGGTAGATCAGTGGGGACCTTTCTCCTGAAACTTTCTCACTAATCTTATTTGCACAGAGCCAACATTTACGTTTCCTCCATCTGTTTTTATTTCTCTGTGTTTGACATCATTAGAAAACTTAGAATCCATCCTTTCAGAATCTGAAAGTAACTCTCTAGGAAGACTTGTTCCTGGTTTTGTTGTGGCCATAAACATGTCGTCTTGGTTTAGTCCAATATATTCATATATATTTATATATTCTCATAAGAGTTTTATTATCACAATAGAATTTTGAACCAAGGTTGCAGCACATCTACCTTTAGCCTGTCTTTGAAATGCTTTGGATTTGTTGGTCAAGTTTTTTTTCTCTGTTAGACATAATTCAAAGTGAATGTATTTGCTGCTCTTCGCTTGTTACTGACCCTTTAGTTAAAAGTGTCTGCTAAATGTTCAAACCATTGTGTTCTAAAAATATGAATTGTTTAAAAGAATATTCTGTAATAACTGTATTAAATATCTCCTTGCTTTGGATTGTAACCATTCTGGTGAATCAGTTCTTACATCGTCTTCATGTTATTACTGTTCACCTCTGATTCACACACTTCTCATTCCATCCACTGCGCGCGCGCTCTCTCTCTCTCTCTCTCTCTCTCTCTCTCTCTCTCTCTCTCTCTCTCTCTGCCCCAAGTGACCCTAATTACAACATGTAAAAACCTGACCTGCACCACTTTTCTAACCTCTGACCCTAATGGTGAAAGATTAATCCTCAGTGGGCCTAATTCAATTAAATTTGCTTCTAAATAATGACTCCGGCTTCGGTGCAATATGGGTGTGGAGGTGAAACCATCGATTTGCACCACTGAGAAGAGAGCATATCTAAGTGTTTTCTTATTGATACGGGTGAGGAATTAAAGTGGCTGAAGTGAAATGTAAGAGGCACGTTTGGATGTTTAAATTTTTTAGCATTGATTTTACTAATGAAGAGAAACCATTCATTTTGTTTCGCAGTGCGTAACTAATAAGTATCTCGCCGGTGTCGGGGCAAACCCCACAGGGAAAGCCAGGCTGAGTATTAAAGAAAAGGCAGTTGAGTCTGGATGATGATGATAATATAGAACCACAAACTGCCTGCCTGTAAATTAAGCTCCATGATTGTGAGGTCCTAAATGATCAAATGTGTTTCCTTTCTGTGTAACTTCAAATCTGAGCTGGAATTTACTTCATTGCTATGGCAATGCTACGTAACACACATTATGTTGGAGACAATAATTGACTTTAAATTTTGAATAAATCTGTATTTTTCCCCAAAAAATATGTTGTTTTTAAATTCCTCAGTCCACGTCTAAGCTCTTACTTCTCATAACTTTTTGTTTTTGTGTTTAATGATGTAAAGTACTTTGGACTGACTTGTTGCTGAAATTTGCTATACAAAGAAAACTTGATTGGTTGAGTCAGACAGTTTTCTCCTGTTTTATACTCTACTGCCCGACTTCTCATAACTCACCACACCCAATTTTACACATTGCTTTGTTTTCAACAAGTTAGATATTTTTAAGGGTTATAACAATAACCTTTGATTTAAAATCTGGTTACCCCACTCCATTGATGTCAGGTATCTATGGAGGTACCTGAACTGCCTACTTTAATAATTCAGACCCACATTTTACCATAATATGCATTAATTCCCAGATGCTACCCTGCAAAGTTTCTTGAGTTCTGCTCCAGCCAATCAACATTGAGGAAAATAAAGAGTGCTCCTGGAGTTCATTTTAAGGATCGTTCCATTCAACAGTATTGAGGTCTGGGGTTATGGAGGGTCTTTTATCAAGAGTCTAAAGTTTTATCAGCCTGTTGATGCTTTTAGTTGTCGACTTTGTGAAAACTCCCAACTTGATCCCTTGCTAGTCTTGACATGTCACTGCAGCCTTAGAACAAAACCAAGGTCATGTTTCACAGCAGGTGTGTTATCCTCTCCTCTGAAAGCTTCATTTTTACTTTAAAAAACCCCACAAAGATAATGGCCAACTATTGCTCAGTCCACAGAATGTTTTCTTAGAAACTTTGGAGCTTGTCAACATGCATTTTGGTGGTTGACAGTCTCTTTGCATTTTGCCTGTCAACAGTGACGCTCCCCTGTGGGTCTTCTTCCACGGAGCCCATCAAGGTTCAAGATGCAGCAGCGGTGCAGTCAGAAAGTGACGTTTCCTGACCACAGAGTTCAGCTTGATTGGTTTTCCATGGTTTCTTTTCCTGCCATCTGCTCTATATGCCTTATCAACCTGGAGCTGCTTTTCCTCGTGTGTTGGAGATCGACTCCAGTCACAAAAATCAGAATAATAATAATAAAGGGAGCACCTAAACAAAACAATGTAAGTCCAAATCAGTCACACCTTTGTGGACTCAGTGTCACCAGTTAGGCAGTAACACTTATTGTGAATCAATTTCACCTGCTGCTGTGCAAATGGAACACACAACAGGTGGAAATGAGAGGCAATTAGCCAGACAGCCTCTATAAAAGAACGATTCTGCAGGTGGTGACCATGGATCATCTCTCTGGTTGAACTTTTTGTCACTTTCATTTTGTCAGCGCTGTCATGCATTGAGGCATCATGAGGCATTTCTTTTTATAGCCCACCGAAGTTTCTCAAGTAGTGCAGCTGATCCAAGATAGATCATCAGTGAGAGCGATAGTGAGATGATTTGCTGTGTCTCTCAGCACAGTGTCCGGAACATGTACTAAGGTACCGTGATACAGGCCAGTGCACCAGGAGACATGGAGGGGCCCATAGCAGGGCTACCACCCAGCAGCAAAACTGCTGCTTCCCCCTTCTGCAAGCAGGGACAGGAGGGCCACTGCCAGGCCCTACAAAATGACCTCCAGCAGGGCATCGATGTGCTGTGGTTACTCAAACTGTCAGAAACTGACTCCATGAGGGCCCAATGTCCACATACAGGGCCGATGCTTACAGCCCGACACCACACAGGACGATTGGCGTTTTCCTAGGGAACACCAAAACTGGCAGATTCGCCACTGGTGCCCTGTGATCTTTACGGATCACATGGAGACACTGGTGGACTTTATGCTGCCTGCAACATCCTCCAGCATGACCCGTTTGGTGGTGGGTCAGTCATGGTGTGGGGGAGGCATTTCTTTGCATGGACATACAGCCCTTCGTATGCAGCCAGAGGTACCAGGATGAGACCCTCACACCCATTGTGAGACCACATGGTGCAGTGGGCTCTGGGATCATATGGCTGAAGTGTGTCGGCAGTTCTTGCATGACGAGGGTGTTGATGTTATGTGTGTTAATAAAGTTTGTTGATGAGAATATTTCACTAATTGGGACCTAGGATGTGTTATTTTACTGTTCCCTTTAATTTTATGAGCAGTGCAGATGTTTTCTAATTCCGATCAGCTGTGGTTAAATGAGTATAGAGCTTCTTTTTGTAGATGGTGTTGCAGCTTTTATTTTGAACATGGATATTAACTTTATTTTGTAGCTACCTGGACTCTTCCGTTTCCCTACTCCATGTTTAGTGTAATGTTGTTTACCGCAAGTGCTGTGTATCAAAGGCGGTGCGAGGGGCAACCAGGAGTTTTGCGCAGCTGAACGGTTGCCATGGGAGACTAAAGGATTTCTCAAACACACACGAACGAGTCATTGAAACAAACCAACCAAGATTGGTTTTGATGAGGGAATAACACCAAAACATGATGTGAAGCTCAAAAAAGTAGACGTCACATAATACCGGCCCTTTAAGATATGCCTCACTGTCATATACAGTAACATCTAAAATCTAGAATGTTTCCATTAGAGATTTTAAAGGAGGAAATTCCAGCCCACACCGTGACTCTCTCTCTACCAAGAATTTACTAATAGCATGTCTATGTGAAGGTCAAAGGTCATAAATGTCAGAAACACATTTATGACATTTATAAATGTCATAAATGTGTATGACAAGCTACACAGACTCACAAGTGTAGCTTGTGAGTCTGTTTGGTCCCATGTTACGAGTGTTGCTAAAATGATTACAATCATATCTCTAATGTCTAAGCTGTCTGATAAATCTTCTCGGGAGGTAACCCTGAACCCATCTCTCTTAAGCATATGAAGGGGGGTGAGGGGGGAAATACATTTATAATGTCATTCTGTGTCTCAGTTGAACTGTGATCATTGTATAATAAAGTGGGAGTTCTCGGGCCACATGACGTGACCTGTCAGTTTCTCTAAGTGATGCTGCCAATGACGAGACGTGACTCGCCTGGGAAACGAGTCGCCGACCTCTAATCAATCTTGGACAGGGTGGTTTGGGGGGGGGGGGGGCTGAGACTGTCACACACCTCGCGCTGTCGTTTGCTCTCCCCACAGGGCCGACTGAAGGTCGCAGAGGGCAGCCTCGGTGCGCCGCTGTCCATCAGCATCAGCGTCAAAGTTGTGATTAAGATTTGTGACAACGGCGACAGATTAATAATCTATTCAGTTAATTTGCAGACACTGTTAATCATCTTGTGATGTGTTTCTATTGCTTACATTAACTCCTATATACATTTAAGAGTACATGTAGGACCTAAACCCCAAAATGTACCTGCACTATATCTGACCTCCTTTAGAATTTGATTTTAAACGGGCATTATTATGTAAAATGTACTTCTTTGAGTTTTACATCATGTTATAAAAACATACCAGGAGTGTTGTCTTGATTCTTTGATGCATGTTTGAGAAATCCTTTAAGCTCCATGGCAACCATTCAGCTGTGCAAAACACCAGAGTGGACCTAGCTCCGCCTTCAAGGATGAAGCTCCTCTTCGGTGCTGCAGCTTCCAAGTTTCTGCCTTCCGAATCCCCCATTCAGATCCTTCAGACTTCTCAGTGGAACTCTGGTAAAAAGGTTGATAAAGGGTCAATAGAGAAGCGATATCGTGATGACTTCCTGAAGGCAGAGTCTCAGAAAGAGCAGGAGTTTCTTTTTAAAGAAACAGAGGCCCAATTTCAAGGTATTAAATTACAAAGTAAAATTTCTTATAAGTCATATGTGACATTTATAGCATTTTGACTGAAGTGCTATATTTCTTCTTGATTATTGTATAAAATGGCACAATGTGCCTGGAAAACATATAATATTGCACCGTTAAATAATTATTGGTTTATAGCTATCTCTCTACAAAAAAGCAAATATGTCAAAAAAAAAAAAAACAAACAAGGTTTTCTGTTTAACATTTGCCTTGTCCTGTCTTCCTGTGTCTCCTGCAGTCTGGACTGACTTCAATAGCTAGTGTGATGAACCAGCTCAATGAGGTCACAAATTAATTTTAAAATGATCCCCGAGAACGCACTATAAGGATTATTTATTTTAAACTGCATAAAAAGCAAGGCCATCCAAATAAAAGCTGCAGCATCTGAATGAAGACTGAATATAAATTATTTTTCATTCAAGACGTGGGTTAACTGGACGTTATTTTGACCATCTACCTACATACTTTTGATCATCAAAACACACTCCTCTATGGCTGCAGTAATCCACAAGGTCAAACGCCACTTACAGCAGAAGAATATGCTTTCTCATCAATAACATGCTGACAGAAAACAATGGTTTAGCCTTTGAATCAGTAGGAAAAAGAACAAATTGAAAATGTTAAGGTCACTAAGTGTGTTTTGGTAACTTCTGAAAATTACATTTTCTGACATCAGTAAAATTTCATATAGCTTTTTCCTGAAAGCTGTTTATTTTTCTTTTCTTTTCTTTTCTTTTTGACTGAATCAGCTTCGCCCTTTTGTGTTTATGCCATTAGGCTCGCTACTCTCTTAGTGTTTTATTGACAGCTTGCTATGCAAACTGCAGGTATCTCTGGTTAATGGCTGAGAAAATGTCAAGCTACAGCTAATTTCACAGCGATGACTTAATACACAGTGTGTGCAGTTGTGTAAGTGGGTGTGTGGGTGTGTGTGTGTGTGTGTGTGTGTACTGTACGGTTGCTGCATATTTATGTGTCGCATTTAGATGTACTCATGCAACGTTCTGTTTTAGTTATGCAGACAGAGAAAGAAAGAGGGTTTTCTTTCAAATTCAGTATAAAGAGACGTTTAGAACTAAGGAAGGCATTGGCCAATAGACTGTTTCCAATGCTGATTAAATTACTAAGGTCAAATGCTGGTAATTTAGTTGACTGATTTCACTAATTTGTAATGGCCACACCAAAACATTGACTTTGTTGTCCCTGAGCCACTTTGTAACCCATCTGGCTGTTTGCTTAGAGCCGTTTTCCATTTGGAAGACACATTTGGGTGAAAGCCTCAACTTCCTGGCTGATGTCTTTCTTCATTGCGTTAATATTTCTATTGAGTTTTCCTGAGTTTGGTCAATTATGCGGTCAATCATGTTTTAGAATGTTAAAAAAAAAAGGCTGTTTTTTTATTTGACAATATGTAGATCCTGAAAAAGAATCAAACTGCAACTATGTGACAGCAGAAAAGAGGTGGTTGATATGCGAGTCTGACCACCAGTCAGGAGGAAATGAACACCGTAGAGAAGCATCATAGCTGCAGTGAAAAGGTTTTAGAGATGGTTGGTGTGACGAAGGCGGGCAACGGAGAGGCAAGACTTCATCCTCTAAAGGAAGCCGTTCAAAGAGGAGTGTGCCATCAACCTTTTGTATTTTGGCTTTTTCCCATTTCTGTAACCTTTGAGGTTTTATGTCTTGTGAGTTCACAACTTCTAGAATGGCATTCCTACATATACAAAAAAAAAGTGTCTCAGAATGTGGTGATTTCAACTTTCACTCTTTAAATGGAATAATTTATTTATAATTTCATCTTTAAAGATTGGGATGATGACAAAGAAAATGGGGTCTGATTATTTAAAATGGCATAATTTTTAAGTTTTTAATTTTCTGAGAGTCCGTTATTATTGTTATGCATGTGACTAATTCTTAGGAGACTCCATATCATGGGGTCAAGGTTTCCTGCAGGATCTTTGTGTTGACAAACTGAAAAGAAAGAAATCTTCTTGTTTCGTCTTGGTCTCTTTTTACTGAAATGCCACTTTCATCTTTGTGTCTCATGGTAGCCAACAGAAAATCACAAAACTCCAAATTTCAAGGACCATATACATCCTGTTTCAGATATCAATCTTTAGTTACTGTCTAAAAACAGACAGCATGAAGAACAAAATCTGCTTCATTTCCCACCAGTCCACTTTGTGTGTGTTTTGCATAGCTCAGACGAAAACGGGACATACCCTGCCCTTAGTGAGCGCCGGCTGAGATGGCTATCTCGGCCTGGACCTAGTCTATTACATTTGAGGTCAGATACAGATCAGACTAGATATTCCCCTTCTTTTTTTTCTGTTCAGTATCTCCAAGGAGATCTCTGCAGAGAGACTATCTCTCAGGGCTTGGCTTATTTTATTACGAGTGTGCATCAGGCTATGAATGGCTGCTAGCCGCAGCAGGGGAACATCTCTTACACGCAAATTAAATGGTCCACAAGCTAAGCAGGTGCAATTCCAAAGCCAAGAGCCTGGAAATGTTTTCAATTTAGATCTATTAACTTTCTTTTTTTATACTGTATTGTAAACCACGGTTTATTTAAGGCCCCTTAATTACTTTGCCACGGTTGAAACGGCTTCAGGGTGGCTTGTTTAGAGCATTATGTCTGCATCATAGAAATTGTTAAGCCAACAAAAAAAAAAAAAAAGGCCAAGGCATTCTACCTGTATTACTGTCTACACCCCACACTGTAGTTATAGCAATATGAATGATTTTTTGTTCCTTTACTTACAATGATACATTCTACAGACTCAATTTAAGATGTGTAAATATATATCAAACATTAACATCCATGTTTACACATAGTTTTTAGTTTCATTTTGCTGAAAACTAACCTGGACAGTGATCACATGTCTGACATTTCACTGATACCGCTGTAGAAATAATAATAATAAAAACATCTTTCTACTAATTTGTAACTTGTAAATTCAGGGTGTTATCCCATAATATGATTTAGTGAATAGTATCAGCTCAGGAGGCTTTCACATACTTGCTTTGACAAGTTCCAACTGATATGGTTTTGTGTTTTATTAACTTTATAATCTGATGTGCTATTTAAAAGTAGTTCAAACTCCATATCTGTCCCCACAAACAAACCTCCTGGTGCCATGTCTAATTCTTAACAGGAAGTTGCAGTTGTCTTGACGGAATCTGATTGGCTGACAGTGGCTTAGCTTTGCGTTACTGACGTCGGATCACTTTTTTCAGTAAGGAGGAATCCAACGCCTCACTATTTCAAATCCAGTAACCAGATTAAAGTTACTTACCCCAATCACTGTGATTTACTATTTTCTTTTGTAATGTAATTGTATTTCCTTTAAGCGTCCACTGACCGCTGTTTCCATGCAACAGCAGCAGCTCACCACCATGAAATGTAAACAATGGAGGAAGGAGAGATGCACATTTTGTTGCTGAAAAAAGAGGAATTATTTTGAGTTTCTATCACCAAATACAATTATTGTAAACAGTTTTGGGCTTGTTTTCTTCTAAATTCACTTGTAAATTTAATGAGCTGTGGGCTGCGGTCTTTTGGGCTCGTTTTTGAACGTGAAGTTGCTAATTTGGGTTTTGAAATGAGCAGAGACACATAATAAGGCCCAGAATTTGTCAGACATCCAGATAGTTTTAGTCAGACTCTCCCTGACCATCATTTCCTGGATGATCCATCCTGCTCCATCTTTGTAATTGTCAAGTTAATGTATTACCTGTGAATGACGTCGAGCTTCGCGTTGCGCTCCAGAAAACTGTAAACATCGAGACTAATATGAACAGCGCAATAAACGTGAAAACCGCCATGAATGAACGAGTTGGTAAAGTTGTGCAACTAAACGCTATTATAATATAATAATATTAAGATAAGTGTCACAAATCTGTGCAGCGGGACATCTGAGTTGTGGAACTGCAGGAGAAGCGCTGTGAGCTGGGCTGTGACAGCAAACACAGGGCCGTAAACACAGAACCTGGAGGCTGGGGGAGAGAGGGAGACGGGTTTGGTGGCATGGGGTCTAAAATCCTACTTACAGTATAGTAGGACAAAAGTAGGACACACAAAAACACGCAAAAATTACTAAAGGTATTTTTTTTCCCCTTTTGTATCCATTAAACAATCTCCTCTTCAGTTCAACCTTATAAGAGGAGATGCATGTTGCCATTATAAAATAACTTGCAACTCCTGTGTAATTTTCACAGGTGGCGGAACATTATTGTCAACAGCTGCTGAAAGTAGCTGTTGACAATAACTTAGTTTCCAAATTAAGTAATCAGTAATCTAACTATGTTACTTTTCAAGGAGTAATCAGTAATCTTATCAAAGTCACTTTTTCAAAGTAACTATGCCATCACTGGGGCTACACTGCCCCCTAAGGGTTTGGCATGTTTAAAACTAGGGGGAATTTGTGCAAGTTCATGTCTTTTTGTTTATTTTTTTAAAATGATGTGGAGATATTTGTTTTATGAAGAACTGGCTATGTGTACAAAGCCTTAGTCTCTAAGCTCATTTTCTTATATTCCAAAACCTGTACTCTGATATGTTCAGAATATTTTATTTTAATAAAATATTTTGTCTCACAACAGATCTGCTCTACTTTTGGGTCCCTTTTCAATAAATTCTTCGACTACATGAAAGGTTTTGAGTAAAAGGAAAATTATTTCAAGGTTCTGTCAAGTTCCAAGTTTTGCAGATTTAAAAGAAAGTTCTTAAATCATAAACATTTATTTTGTTTAAAGCATCTAATTTATTGCGGTAGTAGCTGATTGCCTAAAGGCTGGTTTTTACACTTTGGTAATTAATGAAATTACTTAGATATGTGACATTGTTTCATATAAATACAAAAAATGTTCATTATGCAACTCCATGGAATAATTACCTTAATTCACTTTGTAAATCAGGTATAATTTAAGGTTCATTTAAAACAAACAAGGGTAGTTTTTTGCATATCCGAGGTGTTACTATTATTGTGAGGCTTTTCTAAAAATTCTGAAGTAATTAGTCAACAAATGTATAACAGGGAGAGATTTTGACTGCAACATTTAGGGCTTCTTCCAGCTGAAATTCACAAACAATTACAGAAAAAAATATTTAGCTTACTTTTTACTGGTTTTTAGAACAACAAAAGCCAACAACAACAACAACAACAACATATACTGTATGTAATGTTGGAATAAAATTGGCAGCATTTCAGATGTGCAAAACCCTTGGAAATCATGTCCTAAAGCACTTTAAAGTGCTGAAGATCCTAAATGCAAAGAATGGCCAGGCAACATTCTGTTTCATCTAATGTTGTTTTTGTTGTTTGTTTCACAGTGATGAGTATTTTTGCTCCGCTGAAGTGGCAGCAATGTTGCATTGATCAAGTGATAAAAGGCTGAATCCAACAATACAAAAAGCTAAAATCAAAAAGGTTGGAACCTTGATGTTGTATTTGTTGTGTTGGTCAAAGCAGTCGATGGAATCACTTTCATGTATGTGGACACAGAAACTAACTACTGCTGGTAATGAGGGCTTAAAATTGGGTTGAGGAGGATTTTAAAGGAGCAGTATTCTGTGTTTTCCAGTCACATAGTGCAATTTTATAGCACAATCAAGTAACTGCCTTAAGTTGTTAGAAAAATGCTATGTGTATCAAATATGGCTTAAGAAATGTTACTTTCTTAAAATCATGTCTCTGTCACAACGTGGCTCCTCTATAAACCCTCCAACAATGTGTTTTTTTTTGTTTGGTTGTTTTAGTAGCATTTCACTGAGAAGTAGCTCCTATAAACAGCTCGGCTGAGTCACAGTTCCACAATTAGGCGTTTGCCAATTGTTGCTCGCTAGTCTTCCAGCTAATTGGTGAGCCGGTGGGGGGTTGAGGGGGGCGGTCTGCTCTGTGAGGCAGAAGCAAACTGCAGCTCAGAGGAGGATCTTTGCCTTGAAGGCGGAGCTAGAGCCACCTAAGCGTTTTGCACAGCCGAACGGTTGCCATGGGAGATTAAAGGATGCATGAAAGAATCAAGGCGACACTCCAGGTGTGTTTCTGATGAGGGAACAACATTAATAGATTTTACTTAACACTGCCCCTTTAAAACATCTCAAAATGTGAACATGTTGAGCTGAAAATTGTTATTTCGAACATGATAGAAACATAAAATCACACATGAACAAGGAATGCAAAAGACATGTTTGTACAATAATCTTAACATGCTCGAAAAGGAGTAGGAAGAAGTAAGAAACTAATCAACTCCTACCCCATAAACTCACAATATTTTCAGATGGACCCCCATTATTAAAACAATATATATATTTAAAAAATGTAACTTAATTTTATTTACTAGATTCTCAGGGTAAAAAAACCCAATTTCATAAACAATAGTTCATAGATGTCACCTGCAAACTAATTCTAATAATCATGTCCATCATGAATGTGATAAAGTTTCTCTCCAGAAAAAAAAAATGTTTATTGCTTTTGTATTTGAAAGTTTTTCACTTGAGAACAATATGTGACAGTGTCACATGTTACCTTAGACTGAAGAGAACATTTGTAAAGTTAAATGTGACATGCTTATGTGAAAGAGTGCAGCGGCAGTGTGTTAGTCTGGAAACATTTTTTTTTTTTTTTTTATAGACAGGGAGATAAGGATCAGACTTCAGGAAGATAGGAACCAAAGCCCAGGGTTTGTCCTTCTTCGGTATGTGAAGGACAGCTGATATTGATTCTGCTGGCCTGATTATGTGGCAGCATACAGTAAGATTTATAGAACTGACCAAGACCTATTTTAAAATGTTATTTCTATGACACAGAGATTTATGAAACATTTAATAATCTCTAAATCCTCTGGCCAAACTAACAATGTTGTTGAAATTGTCTTTAAACACGGAGGAGCACTGTATTGATTTCATTTCTCCTGTCGGTTGTTTGGCCAAGCTATGCTGTTCAGCCGAAAGGTCAAATTTACAGAAAAGCCCCAGTTAATAATAATAATAATAATAATAATAATAATAGTTCAGTTCACCGAAGAATGAACTCGTTCACTTTCTACAGCTGGGAAAATAAGTTTTGAACACCTGAACATTTTTCTGAGTTTAAATATCTCTAATGGGACGACGGCCATGAAATTCACAGTGTCTGTTAGCAACAAACCAAAGTGAACAAGACGAAATGTACTTTTTGTCACCTGAAGAGCCCAGATTTAAAAGTCTAATTCTTAATATTTATTTTATTTTTAGGATTAAATAAATAAATAAATAAATAAATAAATAAATAAATAATTTAGTCAAATGCTTTAGAAAACAAGACAAATTAGAAATTTTGGGTGAAAGTCATTTCTTTAAAATAAAACCCAGAATCTGTTTAAAAATTATAGTGAACTTTTTTTTTCTTTTTCAGTTTTTAATTGTCTGTTAGAGATCAGGGTTTTGTTTGTACAGCACTTTAGGAAACCTGCTAATTTTAAAGTGCTTTATATATAAACTGGATATAGAAAATCTAAAGTCAGACCAATTAAATTAAATGATCTGAAATGTTAATTCGGTAACAATATGTGTAAGATGTCCAAGAGAAAAATTAGAAATGGCAACGTATTACATTCCTGCTTCTCTTCATGACCTGACTGTATCTCCATCTAAAATAAAATTTAATCTCTTACTTTGTATAGTTAGAATAAACTCAGTTTTAAAAAAATAAAAAATTATTTACCAAATGGGAGAGAATTACTTCTCTCTTTTTTTCACATTTTCTCCAACTCATTCCAGGGGTTAGGGTCAGCTGACAAACTTTTGGAATGAGTTTGAAGATAAAGTTACTGGGGCAAAAACTGGAGCGATTACTGGGAAGGTTGAGAAGTGTGTGAAGGCAGGGAGGAGTTTTGCCAATGATCATCTTATAAATAAACTGAAATAAAACGCAGCGTCCTGTGGGGACGGAGTGATGGCCGGCTGACAGGCGAGTGCAGATTACAGTGAGACCACCTGAGGCAAAACAGACTGCAGTATAACAGGCGACATCCAGTTCCTGTGGATATTGTCTGTGATCTAAAACAGACGGTTTTACCGTCGTGTAGGGTAAGAGTGAAAAATATTGTGACAATACAAAAAATTAACTATTGATGGGATTTTACAAAGTACTGAATTAATGTGAGTGTCAAAGGACAGGAGCTAGGTATTTTTATGAACTGATAGGTTTCAATGCCGTATCATTCAGAGTGGATATTCAGAGGACAGTGTGAGGTTAGTGATGGTTAAAAATCATTTGTCTGGTTTGACGTTTGTTTCATAAAAGATTGGAGAAGACGTGTTGAAAACTGCATTGTAAGAAACTCAATGGAACTGTAAGGATTTGACTAGAACGTACAGAACAGTGTTATCAGCATAGAAATGATTAAAATTTCAGATTGGGTTGACCTGGGAACGCTCAAAGTCAATATCATAGGGTCAGACTGGACAGTGAAAGTCTCCAAATGACCAAAGATTAAATCACACTGTGCATTTCTTTAAAAGAACAATTATTTTAAGCAGGCTCATTTAGGTCAGGAGTGTCCAACTCCAGTCCTTCAAGATTTAAGATGTGTCCTTGATCAGACATCTCCATAGAGATCTGGCAATGAACCAAATGACTCGGGTGTGTTGACCCAGGGTGACCTCTAACACATGTTTAACATGTTGAACCCTTAAGGCCAGACTTTGAACACCACTGCTTTGGGTATTTCTGCAATACAGTCAAAGCCTGGCTCTGAAGCCAGACTGCATAGGGCTAACACTATTGTAATATTCTATAGAGCGACTTCACTGTTTAACTAATTTTGCAAGAGGTATGGCTAAATAGAGGCAGGTCTGTGTCTGTATTGGTTTAATATGTCATATCACTGAAATGAGGGTGAACAGCCACAGATTTCCAATAATGGGGAAGTTACAAGTTTGTAGGGAGGGTTAAATAGATCAGTGGCAGGTGTGATGTCATTTACTGCTAACCTCAGAAAGAAAGCATCTAGACCAGAGGTCTTCAACTCTGGTCCTTGAGATCTACTGTCCTGCAGGTTTTGGACCTGCACCCACAGCAGTTCAAAATAGAAGTGAGACTTGCGTATAGGGAGGGCATTGGTATGTAGAGTTGACTCATTCACCTGACAGCAGCAGCTAAACCATGTGAAAATTGTTNTTTTGGACAGAATCACAGAGGCGGTCTAAGGTTGTCAGCTGATAGCAAGGGCATAAATCCCAGAGGTGGGGGGGGGGTCCGGACCCCCCCAATCTTGGAAAAGTCTAGAATTGTCTCCCCAAAGAAATCATTAAAGAAACCCTCGTATTTAAACAATATCAATATAAAAAAAGGCAATAGAAACAAAGAACAAAGTAAATCTGCCATTCATCTAAGAACAAAATAAGAATTGATTTTTAGGTCCCCCCCCACCATTGTTAGAACAATGGTTCAGTCCATAGTGTAGGAGGAGCAACAGCTAACAGAGGCTCTGTTAGAGTTAAAGCGATTTTTTTTATTTATCATTTTCCTAAAAACAACCTGATCTTACCAAGAACAGTTTCTGATCTCACATACTCACATTGTTCACTTTGCTTTTCTTGGTCTTGTTCTTTGTTGCCGATATGCTGCCGACTGCTGCAGCTCCTTCCAGCTCATCTGCCTCAAACTCAAACTCCACAGTGATCTTCCTCTTCTTGGTGTTGGCTGCAGTGCTGATCAGCTCAGCTTCCACTGCCGACTGCTCTGGGTCTGCACCGCCGCCGTCAGCTGACAGCTTCACACACTTCTTGCGTTTCTGCATGCGTTGCAGGCTTCCAGCTGTGATCTGAGGGCTGCCAGCCCCCTCCCCTCCTTTGTGCCGGTTCTTCCCGTTTGCTGCTGGTGGTGACTCTCCAGTGACAGTCTTTTTCATCTTCTGACTCTTCTTCTTGGCTGATGTGGCAGCGTCTGTCGTCTTGAGTTTAGGCGTTAAATCGTCTCCTGATGCTTCATCACAGCCGGTTTGTTTAGCCTCCGTTGCTGTGGTAACGTCATTCCTCTGCAGGTCCCAGGCAGGCTGCTTGTTGCTCCTGCCAGGAGCCGCAGCAGTAACCTTGGCTGAGGCTTCCTGACCTTCCCCTGCTGAAGTGGACCTCTCTGTTTCAGCCTCAGTTTTCAGGATCTTCCTTTTCTTCTTCTTCTTCTTGTTCCCAGAGAGCACAGCTGGTGCTTCAGAGGGCGTGTCTGATGTAGCAGAGGTCAGCTGCTGCTTTCTGTCCGTCACCGTGGGATCAGAGTCATTGGTGGGGGGAAGTGGCTGCAGCTGAGTTTCTAATGGAGCCTCTGAAGTGGAACATGGACTTTGTTCTACTGAATCTTCTGAACATCCTGCAGGTTTTGAGTCGGCATTGTGATTCTGTGTTTTCTTCTTTTTCTTCTTCTTCTTTTTGTTATTAACAGGTGCATTTGCAGCTTCTATGTTGTTACTCTGCCTGTCGAGTGTTTCCTGGTATTTCCCTGCAGAAGCAGAAACAGAATGGCTTTATGGCCTGGAAGTCCTGAAGCGAAGAACAGTGCAATCTAAATAACATCGCAATTAAAACTGGGGCTACTTGTCTTTTTCATTTACCAACTCAAGATTCCTTGACCTGATGGTACCAGCTTGCTTCTAATCTGCTCTTAGCTGTGCCATCATGAAAAGCTCCAGGCTAGAGGCGCTTTTCCACTGGTAAATTGCTCTCTAACCAGTTAACGTGCAGTTTGACTCTAACCCAGGTAGAAGAGTGTGTGTGTGTGTGTGATCAACTCTCTGCTGATGTTTGCAGCAACACTCACCAATGGAGAACCTCCAGGTTCTGGTTCTGATGGACTCAAATAAACCCAGATATTTCATTTTGTCTTACAGAAATTCATTGCTGGTTCAAACATAATTATAAAGACTCAAATCAGCTGATTATTTCACTATACATATATAAATATAACTACTTTCTGGCACTGTGTTTTAAATATGCAACCCTTTGGATTTAGTTGCAGTCAAACCAATATCCACACCTGAACTTTATTTAAAAAAAACAATGGAAAACTAGAATTCACATCACAAGTTAATTGTGACGTTTCCCTCCACTTTACATGGACGGATCCGTCATTTTACTAATTGCTCTTTGTCCCGAGGCGCACCGGGAGGGGCGGCACCAGGATCAGTGACGGCCCGGCGTGTCTTGGCTGCTCCATGGTGCCGAGGGGAAGGAGAGAGAAGGGACTGGAGGAGCGGTGAGCTGACTTCTCCACCTGGCTCCACTTTTCAGACTGGCTCTTGTCTGTCTTGTTTCCTCACCCACTTTGGTTTTACTTTGCTTTTGCAGGACTCCCCTGCTCACAGCACCAGCTGCAGTGTTTCCTGCTTTATTTTAGGTTTGATGCTCAATAAAGAGCTTATTGATTGTTGAAACCCGTGTCTCCTTGGTTTTTGTTGAGGCTCAACGATCCAGGGTCGTAACATAATATTATGTGGTTCTGGTGTTTTACACTGTTGGCTGGACTGCAGCTCGGACAGAAAGCCGACCACAGCTGAACCGTTTTTCTGTTTCTAGCTCTGTGTTCTTCAGAGAGATGAGCCGCTAGCAGCGCCGCTAAATCACAGTCATCCTCCTCCTGTGCTGCTCCTGATTCAACTCATCATTGCTCCTCTGATAGCAGACAGCAGCTCTGCGGTCCACAGCTGACCTTTAATGTTTGAGGTTTTCATTGATGTAAATCACGAGCCAATCAGCGAATGCGGTCAGCTGTCAATCAAATCACTTCAGTGCCACTCGTACACAGTCACAATGGGTTACCATAGAAACGTCTGGCGGCCCCAGCAGTCAGGAATCTCTGAAATAGGTGAGCTTAAAGAGAAAGCGTCAACACTACACTGTAACATGTTGTGTAGATTGGTTTGTTTTAGCTACATTTCATGACATTTAAAGTAATTTTGTGAATATCAATGATTTGGATTTACACCAGGAACCAAAACACCAAGACAGCATCATGTGAGACTTTTAGACAGAGAAATTAACCTGCGTCAGCTTTGCTCTTCTTCCCTGCTGGTTTCCCTTTCTCCTCGTCATCCTCATTGCGAGCCGGTCGCTTCATCCTCTTCCTGCTCCCAAACATGTCGTCGTCCTCATCTGTGGAAACCTCCTCTGGATATTCATCCTGTGGGAATATGCCTGAGAGGGAAGCGAAGAGTCAGACGGTGTTTGACGCAAGCAGGATGTTCGCGTCAAACACTGCTCTGACTCGTACCTTCACTGAGATCACGCAGCCTGAACGGAAAAAAGAAAACACAACAAATTTGAATCAGCAAACATTAGCGCTATTTGAACAAATACCTTTCAACAAGCTGACAAAACCTGATCACTGCCTGCTCCGGTTGCGTTCTGCGCTTCTACTCACACTTTGATGACTCTGTAGAGTTTGTGTCGGTTATGTCCGGGTGTGTTGCTGCGACTCGCCAGCTCAAACAACTTGTCTGCCAGAGCAGCATAGTCGAACTGAAACACACATTGCAGACCATGAATCACAGCAACCACTAAGAAACCAAGATTAACAATAAGAGACGGCGTTTGTTCACATCACTGGGGGCTATGTATGGGCTAAATGTATATGTTATTTTAGTGCTGTGCTGCACAGCAAAGGGAAAACCCGTTGAAGTATGGTACATCTCAAAACCACATTTTTCTCGCTCTCTGTATCGGCCAGAGAGGACAAGAGGGCTCTCTAACTGCTTCAACAGCCTTTCTATGCACACATTCAAAGAATAAAAGGAGTGATCTCTAAACAGACAGACGTGCTTACCTGCAGAACCGGTCCAAAGTCTGCATCTGACAGCTCAGAGTCGGCGTCCTCCATGTGAAGCAGCTCCTCATCACTTTCTTCTCCTGCTTTCAAACGACTCCCTGCGAGCAAAGAGTCCAGGTGCCACAGTGAACTTTAGTAAAACACCAGTCCAGGTTAGAGGTGGGAGCTGCTGAGTCAGGATGCACCGTTCATCAGCCTCCCCTCTCTGCTCTTACCGACTGCGCTTCTCCTCTCATCTTCCTCCTGTTCGTCATCTTCCTCAGATTCCTGCCCTGAATCAGACTCCTGCGCCATTTTCACCTCCTTCATAAGGTCCCCCACAGCAAAAGGAGCCTGTTCAATGATGGTGCTGAAGAGGCTTTTGCAAATAGCGCTGAAAAGCGCATGGCTGGAGAGACAAACAGGAAAGCTGTCAGGAAAGGAGGACGGAGCCGAGCAACTCTAAATGAATTCTTCATCCTGAGCACATGGAGGAAAACTTACTTCTTGGTTTTGGCTGCTTTCCTGCAGAACGGCTCTATGAAAATCAGGTTCTGATCAGCAGTGAGCTGCAGGAAAAAGCAGAGTCTGATTAGCAAGCCACATCCACAAGAGTCCAGCACCAATATCATTTCTCACGATCCAAATCTAAATCTTTATTACATTCCAGATTATGATCTAATTTTAAAAGCAGTACCGAATGTCCAGGGTTTCCCCCCATTGTGCTACAAACCTGGCAGACCAACAGAATTTACTTGGATTAATCAGAAGTGTAAAAATTGATATTGTATTTTTTTTTATTTGTTGTTTATAATACTCTATAGTTGTGGGCATAAATAGCATCTTAGCGTAACATATGGCAGTTTTCTGGGGGAAACTGCCATATGAAAGCATTTCCTATTACCTACATGCTGTTCATGCAAACAGCAGCTACATGTCTCCACCAGAGGATCTGAAGTTCCTCTGGCTTTAGGTTACAAATCCCTTAGTCGCCATGGTTACCAGTGGTGGTTCTATACCTCTTCAGCACCAACAGCTGCCAGTTCCGTCATGTAAAGGTCCAAGATGTGCAGCAGCAATCCCGACGGCGTCTCACTGTCCTTTTGCAGGAGATGACACTTCAGCAGCTCCAAAAACTTCCCGACCGCACTGAGAAAAGCAGTTATTTATTTTACACGCTGTCAGAGTTTGTAAATGGAAGTTTTTTTCCCCAGATCCTTTACCTGCTTTCCCAGTTTCTCCTCCTCAGGACGTCAAACGATTGTCGGAACATAAAACGAACCAGCTGGAGAGGGAACGTTAAACATTTAGAGAAGCAAACGCCTCCGTTTACAATGTTGCATATCTCTGCTGTACTGATAAAACAACTTAAGATGCAAAAGATCCAGCTAAGTTTTACATGTCCTCAATTTCAAATCATTCTCTCACCATTGACGAATCCTGATTATGGCCATATTTTAACAGAAAGACTTGAGTGTTACAAACATCTGTGAGTTTGTCAGTTTATTGTTCAAACTAATGGCAAAAGTGGCAAAAAAAAAAAAAAAAATCAAGGTCCTTTTTCATTACAAAAAAGAAAAGGATGAACTGCAGATGAGTTTACTGAAGTTAGATGTGATGAAGGAATCTGATCCAAACATCGATCAGTTCTGATCTTCGTGACCCATCCCCAACCCTAAGGCTGCACAGCTGGGATTATTATGTCACACTAAAGGAAGTAAAATATTATTTGCTAGGATTTTTTCCACAGAAAAAAATTAATTTAAAAAATTTACTAAGTGCTTTTAAAACATACAAGTAACGCACAAAAAACATCAAATTAAATCAAAAGCCTGTCTGTACAAACGCAGCTGCAAATGGGTTTCTAGATGCGTTTTAAAGCAATCCTTGGAATCGACAACTTAAAAACGATGAGAGCGCGCCGCAATCGGGGAGCAGCAGCCTGAAGCGGCCGATTACAACAAGTACTTTTTATGTGGGACTAACAAAGACACTGATCATCAAACCTCAGTGTTCGGCTGAGGTTTAAACACGTAACCAAGAAACGGTGAAGATATGTGAGCTTCCCTGTGTGTCCCTGTTAAAAGTCTATGCAGTTTGCATCACATCCAAGCTGTATTTGGATCCACACTTCAGGTGCAGCGATAATTTTGTGCTACTCCCCCGATCTGTCAGACCTTTGTTTATTTTTTTTTCCGACATCTGCTGGTGTCTGCCAACGGGAAACCACCCGATGACATGATCAATTGTGTCAAAAGCAGAGGTAAAGCAAGACTAAGAGTATGTAATCTCCTCAATCAGCTGCCATGAGAACGTCACTTGTGACTTAAAGTGTAAACTTAAAACTGCTTCTCAACTGAAAAGCAAAAGAAATACGTTTTTGTGAATGCACTCCACAAAAATCAGACTGAAAGATGTCAATACAACAGTTTTCTTCATTAATCAACAGAAATTATTTTCATATAGAAACAGTGAATCCCCCACGTGGGTTCTGGGTGAGTGGTCAGTAAGTGATCTCGGTTCTATTGCAAAGAGAACAAACCTGGTAGAACTTGTCCATCCGCAGCCGGTCGATCCCAGTCCACTCTCGCTTCAGGGTCTGGAAGAAGCTCTCCAGGTACATGAGCTCTGCAGGGAAATCACCCGTTAGCCAGACAGCAGGTCTACGGTTCAGCTGTCAACACTGTGAAATGCTGCAGCAGAAACTCACGTTTATCCAGATCCTGGAAGCTGTGGATGAGGGTGGAGATCTGGTTGGACAGCTCCTCCTTAGGAAGCAACAGTGAAGATGAGCTAAATATGACTGGAGCAAGTAGAACCATGAGCTAATGAACTAAAACCAATACAATGATAGTATTAACTAGACTCTCACACAGTGGTTCGAATCCACTGGGTTTTGAAAGCTTCTGGGGTCCCAATTAACATTTGAGTTAAATGGGGGAAAACTGTAGATGCATTTTAAGGCAACACCTCAAACACACCGCTGTCTCGTGTGACATCACGACAGGCTGTGCTTCATCCATGGGTACAACTTCCAGAGGCCTGAGGCAGATGCTGTCATCTGTTTATGCATGTATTTACGGTACAGCACTGTACGGATGTCCGGTCCTTGTACCGTTTATGAGGGAGAATGAAGCCGAGTTATGTGGATCAACCCCAGAATAAACACTGAGGAAAACACTCTCCAGCATATTGAGAAATAAATCAGAATCATATCTCAATAAGCTTTAAGATGAAACCTGAAGGGACGTCACTAGGAAATTAACCTGACACACACACACACACACACCTGTAGCAGAGGCTTGTCCTGCATCCACAGGCAGTAGAAGAGGCCCTTCCACAACTTGAGGAGTTCATCTCCCGTGAATCCACCTGGAAAGCAGACACAGCATCACTTAACCCAGAGATCAGAAGCAACAGCTCAGTGTGAATTGTGACATTAACTGATGCTCTTCGAAATCCGTGACTCAAGATAATCCTATCAAGTGTAGACCAAGGTGCCCAACTCTGTCCCCCAACTTTTAGATGCATCCCTGTTCCAACACGCCTGAATAAATTGTCGAATTCCTTTATAGTTCAGTTCTTCAGAACCATTCATTTTTGGTTCTGTAGGCTGGAGAGGAGAAGCAGCTAAGAGTTTCAGGATAGCAGCTCTGGTGGACTGGACCAGGGTAAAGACACATTAGCTAGGCTAAGACTTGTTTTATCACCAGGAAGAGCCCGAGCTCATGGTCATTGTTTCTAAAATCTGATCGTTACCCTGTGGGGACTGCGGGGCCCCTGTCTGTCTTTGGCTCCCTCCGTATGAGAGCCCGCGGGGCCCGTCCACACGGAGAACGGGACCCGGGGCTGGGGACGTCCAGTTCAGTTAGCCTACCTGCGGCTCTCAGTGAGCGGGCGCTGATGTATTTCCGTAGTTTCTTCATCGCCTTGGTCCGGACGGTCCTCTCGTTGGAGGCTAACCTCTGGGCCAGTTGGATCTCCGGATCCTGAACCGTTGCCATGCTCTCACGTGGATTATTCTCTCTCTTCACACGTTTTCTTGCGGCGCGAGACGATGACGTTCTTCTTCTGGTTCTTCTTCTTTTCTATTACGGCGGCTCGCAAGCAACTTTGAGGTGTATACCGCCACCTACTGTACATGGGTGTGAGCAACACCACTTAATCAGCCATTTCTGCCTGCCATGACTTGTAGCAACCCTCCTCAAAGCTCCTGTGAGATGAGATTGTGCAGAAATAGGAATATAGCATGAAATTATGAAATTGACAGTGTTATTTTACTTTATCTCACCAAAACTAAGAGAAATATCCTTTTTTTTAGAGAAGGATGCAGATATTTTATAACATGTAAAATGAGCATGGTCATTTAATCATGGACTGTTTTTTTTTTAAATAACAGCTACCTCACCTCTGATCATTTTTCTCTTTCTGAGTGAGCATTTGTTTGGTTTAATTGTGATTTTAGTTTAGGATATTTTTGTTTTGAATTTTTTGGAGCAATGCCATGCAGTAGCACAAATGTGCCGCTAGATGGCAGAAGTGAAACATTATGGGACTGACGGTGCAACAATTCTGTGTCGAAAAAGCTCCCCTCCATTCAGATTATCCTCTGCAGAAGCAAACAGATGTTGGGGTGGAAAACAGAATGAGTGCAGGGTTAAACCAAACAAAAGGAAATAAATGTATGTGGATTTAAAAAAGCTAGTAATATTCATACCAGGGGTTATAAAAGCAACAATGGAAATTAAGTCAAAAGCAGAAAGGATATATAACATATATAGCAGTGGTCCCCAACCTTTTTATTACCGCGGACCGGTCACGACTTGGAAATATTGGAAATTTACAGTAATCATACTAAATCTACAGCTTTAATACTGATGTGTGTTCTGATATGTCCTCTTAAAGGCAAACCGACGTATGAAATGGATGAGCTCCATCCTGACTGGGGTCCAGCGCTGAATGTGGGTCACTGCGAGGTAAACGCCACAACATCGGACCGACATGGGCGTCAATTAAAGAGGCGATACAGCAAAACCATCAACAGGTTACTGAGACTGATTTCATTATTTACCCCAGAAGAGGTAAATAATGAAAACAGAGTAGCAGAGGCAACAGAAGAGGAGCAAGTTGGAGAGGCTGAGGAGGAAGAAACCAGGAGAGGAGCTCAGGAAGGCTGCAGACCCTGAAGAGGAACAGGAACCATTTGTGTTGAAATACAGTTGGAAGTGGCTGTTCTCTCATTTAATAATTTAATGTATTAAACATCCATGAATCTTTTGATTCAAGCACTTCAAGTTGCATGTAAACGTGAAGAAATGAATCACATTTTAAGTAACAATTTGATATTTAAATATTCAGGTAATAAACATACATGTAATGAGATTATATTTTTAAATATTTTATGTGATTAAAGTAAACAATTATATAATCAGACATCTGTCAAGACACTGGGTTTTTGGGTTTGTTTTGCTTTTCATTTTATTAACTTTGTGTTTCAATTCACTTTAGTGGTTCATGGTATTTAGTGTAGTTAGAATAATATTATTGCTTTTCCTTGTTTGTCTGAGTCCATGTCAAGCCTTCTTTAATGACTATTCTAGTTATTTCTTATTTCAGCCTCCCTGCAGGGTTTCTAGTAATGTTTATTTCTTAATTTGATCACCATAGGTTCAGTTATTGTTCCATGTCTGTATCTTTCTTTAGTCATTCTAGTTGGGTTATTTCTTTGTTTAGATCTTCTAGTTTCTCTTGCTCTGTGTTCCTTAGTTCTTATTGTTAGATCAGCCTTGTTTCTACATCCACATAAAGTAAGTCCACTGCCTGCTGCATTTGTGTCCACCGCCACATCATGACACAAACCAGATGAAAGAGCCCATCTTTAAACATTTAATGTGTAATTAAACAATAAAGGTGACAAATTTTATGAAATAGACCACACTTTAATAAATATTTGTTGTATTTAACATATTTCAGGTAAGTGAACATGTAATGACATAGATCCTGGCCTAGAATTTTATGCAATTGAACATTACGGGTAACAAGTGATGATCATCTGAGGTAATACATTTTATGAATTTTCTTTTTTTTTAATATAATTCTGGTTAAAAAATAAAAAAGGGGTCAAAATGGAATAAAAATATGCCTAATCTATATAGTTTAATAGAATAATTGTACACAGATTTTGAGTTAATAGGTTACATGACCTACAAGCTAAGAAAAATAAAAAATTTTGACTGCAGAAATAGCTAAAAAATATATAAAAGGTGTTCAAATGTAATAAAGGTGAGTGTGCCTCATCTATACAATCTAGTAGAACAATTTCAAGCAGATTGAGTTAATGGGACACAATTTGGAAGCTACTGAAGAAAACATTTAATATTAAAATTATTGAATATGACTTAAAATTTTAATAGAGGATAGTGTGCCTCGTGTAATAGCATGAATGTCCACTTTTTGGTATCAGTTGGTCACAAGACAAAGCATTTATGCACAGGAGTGTTCGGAAATTGACAGCAGCAATGTGAAACTCCGAGCGCTTGTGGAGAGACTTAAGAACAGCTGGCCGAAATTAGCGTTCATAAATCGGATCAACCTTGAGCTGAACGTCTCTTACTCCGTGGAGCTCGGTTTATCCAGTATCCAACTTGAAAACAACTTTACTGCGGTTGGTAACACAATGAAAACACCGGTGTTCTGAATAGTTTGTTTCGGTCTGTGGACCCCAGACATGGCGCCGAGCGACGAAAACGTCATATCCTGTGACGTCAACTCCAAAGCTACAGCTGATCCGCTGAAGCTAACAGCTGCTCTTGTCAACAGAAATTCAACGGCTTATCAGCAGAGGAGCTAACTGTTGCTAACTGTCGCTCTTCGTTGGCAACAGGCTTTTTTTTTGTTTTGTTTTGTTTTGTTTTGTTTTGTTTGTTGTTTTCGTTCGGCTGGGATCTGGACTAAGGAGTCTCGGATCGTCACTGAACTGAATCTTCCTAAAGAGTCTTGGATCGTCACTGAATTGGATCTTCCTAAAGAGTCTTGGATCGTCACTGAATTGGATCTTCCTAAGGAGAACGAGATGGCGAGCCAACCCCGGAGCTTAAAGACCATCAAGTAGGAGCTACGCCTCCTGCTGGACATTGCCAACCTCGCAACTTGGTATGACCTGCCTATGTTGTCGTGCGTATTAGCAGTGGGTCACTGAAACAGAATTAACTGTTGGATCATCGGAAGAAACAAGACATCAATCTGAAGCACAGTTTGATCTGTCCTTGCTGAATTGTTCTGCTGTGTTGTTGTTTTGCTGTTATTGTTTTTTTTTCTTTTAATTCCTTAAGGGAAACACCAAATAACTAAAAATAGATTAAACAGATTAAAACAAACTGTAAATCAAAATAGATAAATAGTATTAACTAGAACTTAAGTAGAACTAAATAGTATTAACTAGAACTTAAATAGAACTATAACCTAGGTAAAATAAATAGTATCCTTAATTTAGATTTATAAAATACACTGAAAGAAACTGGAAACTATTTTTCTTTGGGATTTTGTGTCATTGTGTGTTAATTGTGTAACATTGT